>NW_027454717.1:0-63789 GCF_040206685.1 Ascaphus truei
GTGAGACACTTCCCGTTCTGTCCCACGCGTCTCGCGGCGAGCCCAGGAGTAGGTGAGACTCTTCCCGTTCTGTCACACGCGTCTCGCGGCGAGCCCAGGAGCAGGTGAGTCACTTCCCGTTCTGTCCCACGCGTCTCGCGGCGAGCCCAGGAGCAGGTGAGACACTTCCCGTTCTGTCCCACACGTCTCGCGGCCAGCCCAGGAGCAGGTGAGACACTTCCCGTTCTGTCCCACGCGTCTCACGGCGAGCCCAGGAGCAGGTGAGACACTTCCCGTTCTGTCCCACGCGTCTCGCGGCGAGCCCAGGAGCAGGTGAGACACTTCCCGTTCTGTCCCACACGTCTCGCGGCGAGCCCAGGAGCAGGTGAGACACTTCCCGTTCTGTCCCACGCGTCACGCGGCGAGCCCAGGAGCAGGTGAGACACTTCCCGTTCTGTCCCACGCGTCTCACGGCGAGCCCAGGAGCAGGTGAGACACTTCCCGTTCTGTCCCACGCGTCTCGCGGCGAGCCCAGGAGCAGGTGAGACACTCCCCGTTCTGTCCCACACGTCTCGCGGCGAGCCCAGGAGCAGGTGAGACACTCCCCGTTCTGTCCCACACGTCTCGCGGCGAGCCCAGGAGCAGGTGAGACACTTCCCGTTCTGTCCCACGCGTCTCGCGGCGAGCCCAGGAGCAGGTGAGACACTTCCCGTTCTGTCCCACGCGTCTCGCGGCGAGCCCAGGAGCAGGTGAGACACTTCCCGTTCTGTCCCACGTGTCTCGCGGCGAGCCCAGGAGCAGGTGAGGCACTTCCCGTTCTGTCCCACGTGTCTCGCAGCGAGCCCAGGAGCAGGTCAGACACTTCCCGTTCTGTCCCACGCGTCTCGCGGCGAGCCCAGGAGCAGGTGACACACTTCCTGTTCTGTCCCTCGCGGCTTTCCCAGGAGCAGGTGAGACACTTCCCGTTCTGTCCCATGTGTCTCACGGCGAGCCCAGGAGCAGGTGAGGCACTTCCCGTTCTGTCCCACGCGGCTTTCTCAGGAGCAGGTGAGACACTTCCTGTTCTGTCCCACGCGTCTCGCGGCGAGCCCAGGAGCAGGTGAGACACTTCCCGTTCTGTCCCACGCATCTCGCGGCGAGCCCAGGAGCAGGTGAGACACTTCCCGTTCTGTCCCACGCGTCTTGCGGCGAGCCCAGGAGCAGGTGAGACTCTTCCCGTTCTGTCCCACGCGTCTCGCGGCGAGCCCAGGAGCAGGTGAGACACTTCCCGTTCTGTCCCACGCGTGTCGCGGCGAGCCCAGGAGCAGGTGAGGCACTTCCCGTTCTGTCCCACGTGTCTCGCAGCGAGCCCAGGAGCAGGTCAGACACTTCCCGTTCTGTCCCACGCGTCTCGCGGCGAGCCCAGGAGCAGGTGACACACTTCCTGTTCTGTCCCTCGCGGCTTTCCCAGGAGCAGGTGAGACACTTCCCGTTCTGTCCCACGTGTCTCACGGCGAGCCCAGGAGCAGGTGAGGCATTTCCCGTTCTGTCCCACGCGGCTTTCTCAGGAGCAGGTGAGACACTTCCTGTTCTGTCCCACGCGTCTCGCGGCGAGCCCAGGAGCAGGTGAGACACTTCCCGTTCTGTCCCACGCGTCTTGCGGCGAGCCCAGGAGCAGGTGAGACTCTTCCCGTTCTGTCCCACGCGTCTCGCGGCGAGCCCAGGAGCAGGTGAGACACTTCCTGTTCTGTCCCTCGCGGCGAGCTCAGGAGCAGGTGAGACACTTCCCGTTCTGTCCCACGCGTCTCGCGGCGAGCCCAGGAGCAGGTGAGACACTTCCCGTTCTGTCCCACGCGTGTCGCGGCGAGCCCAGGAGCAGGTGAGGCACTTCCCGTTCTGTCCCACGTGTCTCGCAGCGAGCCCAGGAGCAGGTCAGACACTTCCCGTTCTGTCCCACACGTCTCGCGGCGAGCCCAGGAGCAGGTGACACACTTCCTGTTCTGTCCCTCGCGGCTTTCCCAGGAGCAGGTGAGACACTTCCCGTTCTGTCCCATGTGTCTCACGGCGAGCCCAGGAGCAGGTGAGGCACTTCCCGTTCTGTCCCACGCGGCTTTCTCAGGAGCAGGTGAGACACTTCCTGTTCTGTCCCACGCGTCTCGCGGCGAGCCCAGGAGCAGGTGAGACACTTCCCGTTCTGTCCCACGCATCTCGCGGCGAGCCCAGGAGCAGGTGAGACACTTCCCGTTCTGTCCCACGCGTCTTGCGGCGAGCCCAGGAGCAGGTGAGACTCTTCCCGTTCTGTCCCACGCGTCTCGCGGCGAGCCCAGGAGCAGGTGAGACACTTCCTGTTCTGTCCCTCGCGGCGAGCTCAGGAGCAGGTGAGACACTTCCCGTTCTGTCCCACGCGTCTCGCGGCGAGCCCAGGAGCAGGTGAGACACTTCCCGTTCTGTCCCACGCGTGTCGCGGCGAGCCCAGGAGCAGGTGAGGCACTTCCCGTTCTGTCCCACGCGTCTCGCGGCGAGCCCAGGAGCAGGTGACACACTTCCTGTTCTGTCCCTCGCGGCTTTCCCAGGAGCAGGTGAGACACTTCCCGTTCTGTCCCACGTGTCTCACGGCGAGCCCAGGAGCAGGTGAGGCATTTCCCGTTCTGTCCCACGCGGCTTTCTCAGGAGCAGGTGAGACACTTCCTGTTCTGTCCCACGCGTCTCGCGGCGAGCCCAGGAGCAGGTGTGACACTTCCCGTTCTGTCCCACGCGTCTTGCGGCGAGCCCAGGAGCAGGTGAGACTTTTCCCGTTCTGTCCCACGCGTCTCGCGGCGAGCCCAGGAGCAGGTGAGACACTTCCCGTTCTGTCCCACGCGTCACGCGGCGAGCCCAGGAGCAGGTGAGACACTTCCCGTTCTGTCCCACGCGTCTCACGGCGAGCCCAGGAGCAGGTGAGACACTTCCCGTTCTGTCCCACGCGTCTCGCGGCGAGCCCAGGAGCAGGTGAGACACTCCCCGTTCTGTCCCACACGTATCGCGGCGAGCCCAGGAGCAGGTGAGACACCCCCCGTTCTGTCCCACACGTCTCGCGGCGAGCCCAGGAGCAGGTGAGACACTTCCCGTTCTGTCCCACGCGTCTCGCGGCGAGCCCAGGAGCAGGTGAGACACTTCCCGTTCTGTCCCACGCGTCTCGCGGCGAGCCCAGGAGCAGGTGAGACACTTCCCGTTCTGTCCCACGTGTCTCGCGGCGAGCCCAGGAGCAGGTGAGGCACTTCCCGTTCTGTCCCACGTGTCTCGCAGCGAGCCCAGGAGCAGGTCAGACACTTCCCGTTCTGTCCCACGCGTCTCGCGGCGAGCCCAGGAGCAGGTGACACACTTCGTGTTCTGTCCCTCGCGGCTTTCCCAGGAGCAGGTGAGACACTTCCCGTTCTGTCCCATGTGTCTCACGGCGAGCCCAGGAGCAGGTGAGGCACTTCCCGTTCTGTCCCACGCGGCTTTCTCAGGAGCAGGTGAGACACTTCCTGTTCTGTCCCACGCGTCTCGCGGCGAGCCCAGGAGCAGGTGAGACACTTCCCGTTCTGTCCCACGCATCTCGCTGCGAGCCCAGGAGCAGGTGAGACACTTCCCGTTCTGTCCCACGCGTCTCGCGGCGAGCCCAGGAGCAGGTGAGACACTTCCTGTTCTGTCCCTCGCGGCGAGCTCAGGAGCAGGTGAGACACTTCCCGTTCTGTCCCACGCGTCTCGCGGCGAGCCCAGGAGCAGGTGAGACACTTCCCGTTCTGTCCCACGCGTGTCGCGGCGAGCCCAGGAGCAGGTGAGGCACTTCCCGTTCTGTCCCACGTGTCTCGCAGCGAGCCCAGGAGCAGGTCAGACACTTCCCGTTCTGTCCCACGCGTCTCGCGGCGAGCCCAGGAGCAGGTGACACACTTCCTGTTCTGTCCCTCGCGGCTTTCCCAGGAGCAGGTGAGACACTTCCCGTTCTGTCCCACGTGTCTCACGGCGAGCCCAGGAGCAGGTGAGGCATTTCCCGTTCTGTCCCACGCGGCTTTCTCAGGAGCAGGTGAGACACTTCCTGTTCTGTCCCACGCGTCTCGCGGCGAGCCCAGGAGCAGGTGAGACACTTCCCGTTCTGTCCCACGCGTCTTGCGGCGAGCCCAGGAGCAGGTGAGACTCTTCCCGTTCTGTCCCACGCGTCTCGCGGCGAGCCCAGGAGCAGGTGAGACACTTCCTGTTCTGTCCCTCGCGGCGAGCTCAGGAGCAGGTGAGACACTTCCCGTTCTGTCCCACGCGTCTCGCGGCGAGCCCAGGAGCAGGTGAGACACTTCCCGTTCTGTCCCACGCGTGTCGCGGCGAGCCCAGGAGCAGGTGAGACACTTCCCGTTCTGTCCCACGCGTCTCGCGGCGAGCCCAGGAGCAGGTGAGACACTTCCCGTTCTGTCCCACGCGTCTCGTGGCGAGCTCAGGAGCAGGTTAGACACTTCCCGTTCTGTCCCACGCATCTCGTGGTGAGCCCAGGAGCAGGTTAGACACTTCCCGTTCTGTCCCACGCGTCTCGTGGCGAGCCCAGGAGCAGGTGAGACACTTCCCGTTCTGTCCCACGCGTCTCGCCGCGTGCCCAGGAGCAGGTGAGACTCTTCCCGTTCTGTCCCACGCGTCTCGCGGCGAGCCCAGGAGCAGGTGAGGCACTTCCCGCTCTGTCCCACGCGTCTCGCGGTGGGCCCAGGAGCAGGTGAGACACTTCCCGTTCTGTCCCACGCGTCTCGCGGCGAGCCCAGGAGCAGGTGAGGCACTTCCTGTTCTGTCCCTCGCGGCGAGCCCAGGAGCAGGTTAGACACTTCCCGTTCTGTCCCACGCGTCTCGCGGCGAGCCCAGGAGCAGGTGAGACACCCCGTTCTGTCCCACGCGTCTCGCGGCGAGCACAGGAGCAGGTTAGACACTTCCCGTTCTGTCCCACGCGTCTCGCGGCGAGCACAGGAGCAGGTGAGACACTTCCCGTTCTGTCCCACGCGTCTCGCGGCGAGCCCAGGAGCAGGTGAGACACTTCCCGTTCTGTCCCACGCGTCTCGCGGCGAGCCCAGGAGCAGGTGAGACACCTCCCGTTCTGTCCCACGCGTCTCGCGGCGAGCCCAGGAGCAGGTGAGACACTTCCCGTTCTGTCCCACGCGTCTCGCGGCGAGCCCAGGAGCACGTGAGACACTTACCGTTCTGTCCCACGCGTCTCGCGGCGAGCCCAGGAGCAGGTGAGACACTCCCCGTTCTGTCCCATGCGTCTCGCGGCGAGCCCAGGAGCAGGTGAGACTCTTCCCGTTCTGTCCCACGCGTCTCGCGGCGAGCCCAGGAGCAGGAGAGACACTTCCCGTTCTGTCCCACGCGTCTCGTGGCGAGCCCAGGAGCAGGTGAGACACTTCCTGTTCTATCCCTTGCGGCGAGCCCAGGAGCAGGTGAGACACTTCCCGTTCTGTCTCGCGGCGAGCCCAGGAGCAGGTGAGACACTTCCCGTTCTGTCCCACGCGTCTCGCGGCGAGCCCAGGAGCAGGTGAGTCACTTCCTGTTCTGTCCCACGTGTCTCACGGCGAGCCCAGGAGCAGGTGAGGCACTTCCCGTTCTGTCCCACGCGGCTTTCTCAGGAGCAGGTGAGACACTTCCTGTTCTGTCCCACGCGTCTCGCGGCGAGCCCAGGAGCAGGTGAGACACTTCCCGTTCTGTCCCACGCGTCTCGCGGCGAGCCCAGGAGCAGGTGAGACACTTCCCGTTCTGTCCCACGCATCTCGCGGCGAGCCGAAGAGCAGGTGAGACACTTCCCGTTCTGTCCCACGCGTCTTGCGGCGAGCCCAGGAGCAGGTGACTCTTCCCGTTCTGTCCCACGCGTCTCGCGGCGAGCCCAGGAGCAGGTGAGACACTTCCTGTTCTGTCCCTCGCGGCGAGCTCAGGAGCAGGTGAGACACTTCCCGTTCTGTCCCACACGTCTCGCGGCGAGCCCAGGAGCAGGTGAGACACTTCCCGTTCTGTCCCACGCGTCTCGCGGCGAGCCCAGGAGCAGGTGAGACACTTCCCGTTCTGTCCCACGCGTCTCGTGGCGAGCTCAGGAGCAGGTGAGACACTTCCCGTTCTGTCTCGCGGCGAGCCCAGGAGCAGGTGAGACACTTCCCGTTCTGTCCCACGCGTCTCGCGGCGAGCCCAGGAGCAGGTGAGTCACTTCCTGTTCTGTCCCACGTGTCTCACGGCGAGCCCAGGAGCAGGTGAGGCACTTCCCGTTCTGTCCCACGCGGCTTTCTCAGGAGCAGGTGAGACACTTCCTGTTCTGTCCCACGCGTCTCGCGGCGAGCCCAGGAGCAGGTGAGACACTTCCCGTTCTGTCCCACGCGTCTCGCGGCGAGCCCAGGAGCAGGTGAGACACTTCCCGTTCTGTCCCACGCATCTCGCGGCGAGCCGAAGAGCAGGTGAGACACTTCCCGTTCTGTCCCACGCGTCTTGCGGCGAGCCCAGGAGCAGGTGAGACTCTTCCCGTTCTGTCCCACGCGTCTCGCGGCGAGCCCAGGAGCAGGTGAGACACTTCCTGTTCTGTCCCTCGCGGCGAGCTCAGGAGCAGGTGAGACACTTCCCGTTCTGTCCCACGCGTCTCGCGGCGAGCCCAGGAGCAGGTGAGACACTTCCCGTTCTGTCCCACGCGTCTCGCGGCGAGCCCAGGAGCAGGTGAGACACTTCCCGTTCTGTCCCACGCATCTCGTGGCGAGCTCAGGAGCAGGTTAGACACTTCCCGTTCTG
This sequence comes from Ascaphus truei, assembly GCF_040206685.1. Lineage (NCBI taxonomy): Eukaryota > Metazoa > Chordata > Amphibia > Anura > Ascaphidae > Ascaphus > Ascaphus truei. Next base: position 6,709 of record NW_027454717.1, read on the forward strand.
TCCCACGCATCTCGTGGCGAGCCCAGGAGCAGGTTAGACACTTCCCGTTCTGTCCCACGCGTCTCGTGGCGAGCCCAGGAGCAGGTGAGACACTTCCCGTTCTGTCCCACGCGTCTCGCCGCGTGCCCAGGAGCAGGTGAGACTCTTCCCGTTCTGTCCCACGCGTCTCGCGGCGAGCCCAGGAGCAGGTGAGGCACTTCCCGCTCTGTCCCACGCGTCTCGCGGTGGGCCCAGGAGCAGGTGAGACACTTCCCGTTCTGTCCCACGCGTCTCGCGGCGAGCCCAGGAGCAGGTGAGGCACTTCCTGTTCTGTCCCTCGCGGCGAGCCCAGGAGCAGGTTAGACACTTCCCGTTCTGTCCCACGCGTCTCGCGGCGAGCCCAGGAGCAGGTGAGACACCCCGTTCTGTCCCACGCGTCTCGCGGCGAGCACAGGAGCAGGTTAGACACTTCCCGTTCTGTCCCACGCGTCTCGCGGCGAGCACAGGAGCAGGTGAGGCACTTCCCGTTCTGTCCCACGCGTCTCGCGGCGAGCCCAGGAGCAGGTGAGACACTTCCCGTTCTGTCCCACGCGTCTCGCGGCGAGCCCAGGAGCAGGTGAGACACCTCCCGTTCTGTCCCACGCGTCTCGCGGCGAGCCCAGGAGCAGGTGAGACACTTCCCGTTCTGTCCCACGCGTCTCGCGGCGAGCCCAGGAGCACGTGAGACACTTACCGTTCTGTCCCACGCGTCTCGCGGCGAGCCCAGGAGCAGATGAGACACTCCCCGTTCTGTCCCATGCGTCTCGCGGCGAGCCCAGGAGCAGGTGAGACTCTTCCCGTTCTGTCCCACGCGTCTCGCGGCGAGCCCAGGAGCAGGAGAGACACTTCCCGTTCTGTCCCACGCGTCTCGTGGCGAGCCCAGGAGCAGGTGAGACACTTCCTGTTCTGTCCCTTGCGGCGAGCCCAGGAGCAGGTGAGACACTTCCCGTTCTGTCTCGCGGCGAGCCCAGGAGCAGGTGAGACACTTCCCGTTCTGTCCCACGCGTCTCGCGGCGAGCCCAGGAGCAGGTGAGTCACTTCCCGTTCTGTCCCACGCGTCTCGCGGCGAGCCCAGGAGCAGGTGAGACACTTCCCGTTCTGTCCCACGCGTCTCGCGGCGAGCCCAGGAGCAGGTGAGACACTTCCCGTTCTGTCCCACGCGTCTCGCGGCGAGCCCAGGAGCAGGTGAGACACTTCCCGTTCTGTCCCACGCGTCTCGCGGCGAGCCCAGGAGCAGGTGAGACACTTCCCGTTCTGTCCCACGCGTCTCGCGGCGAGCCCAGGAGCAGGTGAGACACTTCCCGTTCTGTCCCACGCGTCTCACGGCGAGCCCAGGAGCAGGTGAGACACTTCCCGTTCTGTCCCACGCGTCTCGCGGCGAGCCCAGGAGCAGGTGAGACACTTCCCGTTCTGTCCCACGCGTCTCGTGGCGAGCCCAGGAGCAGGTGAGACACTTCCCGTTCTGTCCCACGCGTCTCGTGGCGAGCCCAGGAGCAGGTGAGACACTTCCCGTTCTGTCCCACGCGTCTCGTGGCGAGCCCAGGTGCAGGTGAGACACTTCCCGTTCTGTCCCTTGCGGCGAGCCCAGGAGCAGGTGAGACTCTTCCCGTTCTGTCCCACGCGTCTCGCGGCGAGCCCAGGTGCAGGTGACACCTCCACCAGGGCACCGCCTCTGCGGACATTTGACACCTGTCTGAAAAGCCGGCTTGTTGGAGAAGCTTCTCGATGGCTTCTAACCCTCATTCTGCCGTCTCTGTTCTTTTACAAATGCACTTTGGGGGTTATACTATTTTGTCCAAAGTGGTCTCTCCCCATTGGGGATTTCCCCCAGAAAACGGCCTGAATGACCCCTTCGGACAATATGGAGTAAGGACCAAAGCGGCCGATGGCGCTGACCTTGAATGTAATTGACTTGAATGGGAGTTTTTGTCCGATGTGCCCCGAGGTGTCACCCCGATACTGCTCCCCCGGGGTCACTGTGTCACCCCGATACTGCTCCCCCGGGGTCACTGTGTCACCCCGATACTGCTCCCCCGGGGTCACTGTGTCACCCCGATACTGCTCCCCCGGGGTCACTGTGTCACAGCTCTGGGAGGGGGCACAGGGTCCCCGGGGCCAGTCACATGGTGACCTCTGCTGTCCTGGCTCTGACCTGTGGTTTCATTCTCACCGCAGGTTGCCAAAGCCACGGGAGTGGCGGATGAAGCTTTGGGTAACGTGCGCACAGTGAGAGCGTTCGCCATGGAGAGCAGAGAGGCGGAGTGAGTGTCAGAGTGCAGCACACACACAACATGTGACACACTGCTACACAACCGCAAACACACATACACAATCGCACACACCATGTGACACACTGCTACACAACCGCAAACACACATACACAAGCACACACACAAAATGTGACACACTGCTACACAACCGCAAACACACATACACAAGCGCACACACACCATGTGACAGTGCTACACAACCACAGACACACACAACACATACTTATACACAACCACACATAATGTGACACACTGCTTCACAACTGCACACACACGTATACACAACCAGACACACACCACATGAGGTACACTTATACACAACCAGATGTTGTGTTAACTCATCTATAAGCATCTTTAGACACCTATAATATGCCTGGGACATATATATATATATATATATATATATATATATATATATATATATATATATATACAGTGGTTGACAAATCACCAAAAAATCTAGTCGCCACACAAAAAAATCTACTCGCCACCTAGTACCAAACGTGTGCTGCTTGGGCCAATATTTACTCGCCCGGGGGTTAAATCCACTCGCCCGGGGCGAGCAAATGTATAGGTTTGTCGAACACTGTATATATATATATATATATATATATATATATATATATATATATATATAGCCTCATGCGTATTTGTACACTAGACTTCCATATGCATATACACAGCTATACTCCTCCGTATGCATATACACAGCTATACTCCTCCGTATGCATATACACAGCTATACTCCTCCATATGCATATACACAGCTATACTCCTCCGTATGCATATACACAGCTATACTCCTCCGTATGCATATACACAGCTATACTCCTCCGTATGCATATACACAGCTATACTCCTCCGTATGCATATACACAGCTATACTCCTCCGTATGCATATACACAGCTATACTCCTCCGTATGCATATACACAGCTATACTCCTCCGTATGCATATACACAGCTATACTCCTCCGTATGCATATACACAGCTATACTCCTCCGTATGCATATACACAGCTATACTCCTCCGTATGCATATACACAGCTATACTCCTCCGTATGCATATACACAGCTATACTCCTCCGTATGCATATACACAGCTATACTCCTCCGTATGCATATACACAGCTATACTCCTCCGTATGCATATACACAGCTATACTCCTCCGTATGCATATACACAGCTATACTCCTCCGTATGCATATACACAGCTATACTCCTCCGCATGCATATACACAGCTATACTCCTCCGTATGCATATACACAGCTATACTCCTCCGTATGCATATACACAGCTATACTCCTCCGTATGCATATACACAGCTATACTCCTCCGTATGCATATACACAACTATACTCCTCCGTGTGCATATACACAGCTATACTCCTCCGTATGCATATACACAGCTATACTCCTCCGTGTGCATATACACAGCTATACTCCTCCGTGTGCATATACACAGCTATACTCCTCCGTGTGCATATACACAGCTATACTCCTCCGTATGCATATACACAGCTATACTCCTCCGTATGCATATACATAGCTATACTCCTCCGTATGCATATACACAGCTATACTCCTCCGTATGCATATACACAGCTATACTCCTCCGTATGTATATACACAGCTATACTCCTCCGTATGCATATACACAGCTATACTCCTCCGTATGCATATACACAGCTATACTCCTCCGTATGCATATACACAGCTATACTCATTCGTATGCATATACACAGCTATACTCATTCGTATGCATATACATAGCTATACTCCTCCGTATGCATATACACAGCTATACTCCTCCGTATGCATATACACAGCTATACTCCTCCGTATGCATATACATAGCTATACTCCTCCGTATGCATATACACAGCTATACTCCTCCGTATGCATATACACAGCTATACTCCTCCGTATGCATATTCACAGCTATTCTCCTCCGTATGCATATACATAGCTATACTCCTCCGTATGCATATACACAGCTATACTCCTCCGTATGCATATACACAGCTATACTCCTCCGTATGCATATACACAGCTATACTCCTCCGTATGCATAATCACAGCTATACTCCTCCGTATGTATAATCACAGCTATACTCCTCCGTATGCATAATCACAGCTATACTCCTCCGTGTGCATATACACAGCTATACTCCTCCGTATGCATGTACACAGCTATACTCCTCCGTATGTATAATCACAGCTATACTCCTCCGTATGCATATACACAGCTATACTCCTCTGTATGCATATACACAGCTATACTCCTCCGTATGCATATACACAGCTATACTCCTCTGTATGCATATACACAGCTATACTCCTCCGTATGCATATACACAGCTATACTCCTCCGTATGCATATTCACAGCTATACTCCTCCGTATGCATATACACAGCTATACTCCTCCGTATGCATATACACAGCTATTCTCCTCCGTATGCATATACATAGCTATACTCCTCCGTATGCATATACACAGCTATACTCCTCCGTTTGCATATTCACAGCTATACTCCTCCGTATGCATATACACAGCTATACTCCTCCGTATGCATATTCACAGCTATACTCCTCCGTATGCATATACACAGCTATACTCCTCCGTATGCATATACACAGCTATACTCCTCCGTATGCATATACACAGCTATACTCCTCCGTATGCATATACACAGCTATACTCATTCGTATGCATATACATAGCTATACTCCTCCGTATGCATATACACAGCTATACTCCTCCGTATGCATATACACAGCTATACTCCTCCGTATGCATATACATAGCTAGGAAACCAGGGGATGACAGAAACCAGGGGATGGTAATAAATTCCGTATATAGGGCTCCCAGGATACTAGACAGTTTCTATCCTGTTTGGCCTGGGAGTACAGCCTTATAATACATACACTCCATCCCACAGTTTGGCAAGCGCTGGAACTGAGGGATGAGAGATCCAGACCAGAGTTTGTCTGCTGCCTGATTTCTGTCACCTGTCATGCTAATTAGGAATCAGGTATGAAAGACTGATTTCCTGTTTGCTCTGGTCTCCCCACAAGAGCCAGGAGGCTGGAAGGCTGCTGAACTACAGAGGGGAGAAGCCTCTTCCCCAAACAGGTTCAATCTTTCTGTTCATTTGTGTAAGACTGCAAAAGTACCGTGTTTTGATGTTGGAAGTGGAAAAGCCACTTCCAACCCTGAGTCAGGGATATCTAAGTTAAGTTATCGCTCAGGTGAGCAGCTTTTGTTTTGATCTGTTTTCTGTTGTATGCACTGTGGCAGTCTCAGTGCCTGGGACTGAATAAACCAGGCATAGCCTGTTTAAAGGAACAGTACGTGACGCCTCATCATTTAACCTACCCTAAAAGACCGTGTTCTAAACAGTCCCGGACAAACGACGGAGCCCCGGAGTAAGCCGTTTGTCACATATGGTGGAGAATGCGGGCAGAGCACTAGGGGGTCTGCGGGTTGAAGAACTTTGAAAAAAAAAAAAAAAAAAAAAGTTTTTTCATCCTCTGCAAACAAGATGGAAGACGTGGTGGGTGCGCTGGTACGCAATGTCGCTGCCCAGAAAGACGCAAATGAAACCCAGCAACAGCTGTTAATAGCCCAGCAAGAAACTAATGCAAACCAGCAGCGGACGAATGCAGCCCAGCAACAGCTGCTAATAGCCCAGCAAGAGATTAATGCCAACCAGCAACAGGCGAATGCCAACCAGCAACAGGCGAATGAAGCCCTGCAAAACGCGAATGCAAACCAGCAAGAGACAAACCGCTTGCTGAGAGAGGAGCAACAGCGGTTCGCTCAGGGCTTTCAGCAGGAACTCGAGATCCTGAGGGGGACTATCAGTAACCTTCCACTGGCAGCGGCAGCCCCAGTTCCGAAAATGACCAGGGCAAGCCACTACCTTCAGAAGATGGGACCCTCGGATGATGTGGAAGCCTATCTTCTCACGTTTGAACGCACGGCACAGAGAGAGGGATGGCCAGAAGCTGAGTGGGCTGGTCTAATCGCACCCTTCCTAAGCGGCGAACCCCAGAAGGCTTACTTTGATCTAGAGCCAGCCGAAGCTAACGTCTATGCAAAATTGAAGTTCGAGATCCTCGCCCGCCTCGGCGTAACCACGGCTGTTCGCGCCCAAAGGTTTCACGCATGGTCCTTCACGATGGATAAAGCCACCCGAAGCCAGATGTATGACCTCATCCACCTCGCCCGGAAGTGGCTACAACCCGAGATCAACTCAGCCAGCCACATCGTGGAACGGTTGGTCATGGACCAGTTCTTGAGGAAACTTCCCTCTGCCTTACGCCGTTGGGTCAGTCGGAGTGACCCCCACAATGCGGATGAGCTTGTGGCCCTCGTAGAAAGGTACAATGCAGCAGAAGAGCACCCGCAACCCACAGTCGTGGAGCAACCCCACTACCCGAGGTTCCAGGACTCTTCCAGAGACGGTAAAAGGGTACCGGGGTTAAGGGGCGCTGAAGAGCGGCGACCACCTTCACGCAGCACCAGCAACAGTGGTTCGCACACTAAGGGCAATAGCCAACATGGGGAGCCGGGAAAAGGCTCTAAGTGGGACACAGACTATGTACCTAAATGTGTAAATTGTCATGAGAGGGGCCACACAACAAAAATCTGCCCACTAAATGATGAGCCCATGCAATGCAACAGCGTGGAACCTTATTCGCTGTTGTCCCAATGTATGGGCCCTAGCCCAGAGGACCCCTTGAATAACCATCTGTGGACATTTGTAAAGGTTAATGGTAAGAGGGTTCGGGCACTTCTTGACTCTGGGAGCATGGTCACACTAGTGTCCGAATACCTCTTGCCCATTAAGAAGAAACAGGGAAACAGTTCACAAAGAGTGGCAATTTGTTGTATACATGGGGATAATCATGAATATTCCACTGTTGATGTTTTTTTTGAAACAGAGTTTGGTTCTTTAGATTTCAAGGTGGGTATTGTACCCAAACTGGCACATGATGTGTTAATAGGGACCGACTTTCCCCATTTTCTAAAAATGTGGTCCCCCGCTCAGAATAGCGCCCAGAGTTCAATAGCGGACCATAACGAAGTATTAGAAGAAACAAATCCTTTCCCTTTTTCAGAAATGGAGGTTGACGAGGGCCCAAATAAGAAGGGGGAAAAGGAGGAGTGCTGTAAAATTCCCTTCCCCATCACTACTTTGGTAGGGAATACCCCAAATCAAGATGTTGAGCAGACACTTACCACCCCAGAACCGGATAAGACCCTCGCTGACCTAGAGGTCAGTCCTGGGAGTTTTAAGAAGGCCCAGTGGGAGGACCCCACATTAGCGGTAGCAAGGGGAAATATACGGGACCAGAATAGTACTCCTGGCCAACCAGATAGGTCACTTGCTTACCCCTACTTCGAGGTAGAGAACGACCTAGTATATCGGGTTGATAAAAGGAAATCAGTTACAACTAAACAATTGTTGGTACCAGGGACATTCCGTAATGTAGTATTACACCTCGCACATAGTCATCCATTGGGGGGACACCTAGGGGTGGAAAAGACAAAAGAAAAGGTTCTCCGAAGCTTCTATTGGCCTGGGGTTCTGGCAGAAATTACGAATTATTGTTCCTCATGCCCAGAATGTCAGATCACCGCCCCGTTCAAGGCGTACCGCAGCCCATTGGTACCCCTTCCCATAATAGAGGTACCATTTGACCGGATTGCTATGGATCTAGTAGGACCCCTAATAAAGTCTGCTAGGGGACATCAGCATATATTGGTAATATTAGATTATGCCACCCGATATCCGGAGGCAGTTCCCCTACGTAGCACCTCAGCTAAAAACATAGCAAAAGAGTTAGTAGTTCTGTTTTCCCGGGTCGGGATTCCTAAAGAGATTCTATCTGACCAGGGAACACCATTTATGTCCCAAGTAACGAAAGAGCTATGTAAACTCCTAAAAATCAAGCATCTCAGAACCTCAGTCTATCATCCACAAACAGATGGTTTAGTGGAAAGGTTCAATAAAACCTTAAAGAGCATGTTACGGCGGGCGGTTGATAAAGATGGGAAAAACTGGGATTGTTTGTTACCGTACCTGTTATTTGCCATTAGGGAAGTTCCCCAATCATCCACAGGCTTCTCCCCGTTTGAACTATTGTATGGCCGACACCCAAGGGGCTTACTGGATATAGCCAAAGAGACTTGGGAACACGAGGTTACCCCTTACAGAAGTGTAATAGAGCATGTTGCCCAGATGCAGGACCGCATTGCTGCAGTCCTACCCATAGTGAGGGAACACATGGAGAAAGCTCAAGAAGCACAGAGGAATACATATAATAAGGGTGCTAGGGTCAGAATTTTTTCTCCAGGTGATAGGGTACTAGTTCTGGTTCCCACCGTGGAGAGTAAATTCCTTGCTAAATGGCATGGGCCATATGAGGTCTTGGAAAGAGTGGGAGAAGTAAATTATAAGGTAAGACAGCCAGGTAGGAGGAAACCTGAGCAAATTTACCATATAAACCTACTCAAGCCCTGGAAAGATAGAGAAGTCTTGTTAACCCTAGTACCCCCAGGTCCGTCAGAGAATCAAGAAACTGACCCAGAGGTTAGCATAGCTGAAACCCTGTCTGTTCATCAGAAACGAGAGGTTCAGAATTTAGTGAAAAGAAACAAAGAAATCTTCTCTATACGGCCAGGTAGAACTAGCGTAATTGAACATGACCTAGTCTCTGAACCGGGGGTCCGAGTTAACCTTAAACCGTACCGAATCCCAGAGGCCAAAAGAAAGGCTATAAGTTTAGAGGTTAAAAAAATGCTAAAACTAGGTGTAATTGAGGAATCCCAAAGTGGGTGGAACAGCCCTATAGTCTTAGTCCCAAAGCCAGATGGTACAACAAGGTTTTGTAATGACTACCGGAAACTAAACGCGGTGTCAAAATTTGATACTTATCCTATGCCCAGGGTAGATGAACTTGTAGAGAGACTGGGCAAAGCCCGATATCTCACAACCCTAGACCTAACAAAAGGGTACTGGCAGGTTCCCCTCACAGAAAGGGCAAAAGAAAAGACAGCCTTCTCAACCCCAGACGGCCTCTTTCAGTATAAGGTGTTGCCTTTTGGCTTACATGGAGCTCCCGCCACATTCCAAAGAATGATGGATAAAATTTTAAAACCACATGCTCGGTATGCTGCCGCCTACCTGGATGATGTGGTAATCCATAGTGAAGATTGGCAATCCCACCTTCCAAAGGTCCAAGCTGTGCTTGACGCAGTCCGGTCTGCTGGACTAACTGCTAACCCCGCTAAATGCACTATTGGTCTGGAGGAGGCCAAGTATCTGGGATATTCTATTGGCAGAGGTTTACTCAAACCCCAAACACTCAAAGTGGAGGCGATACAAAATTGGCCAAGGCCAGTTACAAAAAAACAAGTAAGGACCTTTTTGGGGTTAATTGGGTACTATAGAAGGTTTATTCCCAATTTTGCAACTAAGGCAACCCCACTAACTGACCTCACAAAAGCAAGAGGACCGCTAATGGTAAAGTGGTCCCCCGAAACCGAACAGGCCTTTAGAAGCCTGAAAGAAGCTCTCTGTGCCCAACCAGTGTTGGTCACACCTGACTTCTCCAAAGAGTTCGTAGTCCAAACCGACGCATCTGAGGTAGGGCTGGGGGCGGTACTCTCCCAGGAGTCTCAAGGTGAGGAGCACCCCATCCTTTATTTAAGTAGGAAACTAAATCCCCAGGAGAAAAATTACTCCATAGTAGAGAAAGAGTGTCTCGCAATAAAGTGGGCTGTAGAGACGCTCAAATACTACCTGTTGGGGAGAAAATTCCGGTTGGTCACAGATCATGCACCCCTTACCTGGATGTGTCAAAACAGGGAAAAGAATGCTAGAGTGACCAGGTGGTTCCTAAGCCTACAACCCTTTAAATTTTCTGTGGAACACAGGTCAGGGCACAAACATGGCAATGCTGACGGGTTGTCAAGGATGCACTCCCTAATATCCATGGTCGCTCATCCCTCGAGGTCTGAGCTGGGGGGGAGGATATGTGACAGAAACCAGGGGATGGTAATAAATTCCGTATATAGGGCTCCCAGGATACTAGACAGTTTCTATCCTGTTTGGCCTGGGAGTACAGCCTTATAATACATACACTCCATCCCACAGTTTGGCAAGCGCTGGAACTGAGGGATGAGAGATCCAGACCAGAGTTTGTCTGCTGCCTGATTTCTGTCACCTGTCATGCTAATTAGGAATCAGGTATGAAAGACTGATTTCCTGTTTGCTCTGGTCTCCCCACAAGAGCCAGGAGGCTGGAAGGCTGCTGAACTACAGAGGGGAGAAGCCTCTTCCCCAAACAGGTTCAATCTTTCTGTTCATTTGTGTAAGACTGCAAAAGTACCGTGTTTTGATGTTGGAAGTGGAAAAGCCACTTCCAACCCTGAGTCAGGGATATCTAAGTTAAGTTATCGCTCAGGTGAGCAGCTTTTGTTTTGATCTGTTTTCTGTTGTATGCACTGTGGCAGTCTCAGTGCCTGGGACTGAATAAACCAGGCATAGCCTGTTTAAAGGAACAGTACGTGACGCCTCATCATTTAACCTACCCTAAAAGACCGTGTTCTAAACAGTCCCGGACAAACGACGGAGCCCCGGAGTAAGCCGTTTGTCACAATATACACAGCTATACTCCTCCGTATGCATATACACAGCTATACTCCTCCGTATGCATATACACAGCTATTCTCCTCCGTATGCATATTCACAGCTATTCTCCTCCATATGCATATACACAGCTATACTCCTCCGTATGCATATACACAGCTATTCTCCTCCATATGCATAAATATATAGCTACTGTATCCGCCTCCATATGCATATACTTAGCTATACTCTTCCATATACATAGACTATAGTTATACTCCTCAATATACATAGCTATACTCCTTCATATACATCTACACAGCAATACTTATTTATATGCTGTGGCAGGGCGGCCTCACGGCTGAGTCAGTTAGACTCTTAGACAGGGGTTTAAGCTGTAACTGCAGTGGTTTATTCTTACAATAACAATTAAACATTAGGCACACTATCCCTTTAAGAAAAACAAACCATAAAATAAAAACCTACTCCTCTTTAGAAGACTGACTACACAGCAGGTCCCTCTCTAATGGGCTGGCCAGCTAAACTGGTTACCAGCCCAAAACATACCTATGTTTAGAGAGATAATATATACAACAAAATCAAATATAGGTTGTGGGAACTCGGTCCCAGGAGAGTCCAGGAAAAGTGCCTCTGGTACAGTAACCCTTACAGGACAGCTCTGCTCCCTCAGCAGTCTATGGAACGTCGGTTCCTTGAAGTCAAGCCCCGCATCCAGCAGGCTTGTTCAGTTTCATGGAGTCTTGTTCTGGGTGTGCATCCCAGGCAGTCCCAGCGCCCAGCAGGCCTGGGAACTGTACCAACCAGCTCTTCCTCCTGGTTGGGGAAAAGTCCCTCTACACTTCTGGGGAAAGACGATCTCTCCTTGTAGCTGCTTCCTTCCCGCCGTTAACGCCCTGTTCATTCAGGTCAGCTTAATTATCTCCACCTGCATCTGGCCTCTCCTGGGGCGGTTAACTGCCTGCATGCCGGAACATACACTCTGCAAGCTCTTTCCAACCTGCTCAGACAGTGACTCCATCACAATGCATATATATAGCTAAACTCCTCCATATGCATGTGTACAGCTATACTCCTTTTATATGCATACACATAGCTATACTCCATATACATAGCTACGGTATACTCTTCCATATACATAGCTATACTCCTCTGTATACATATACATAGCTTTGCTCCTCCATATACATATACATGGCTATACTCCTCCATATGCATATAGATGGCTATACTCCTCCATATACATATAGACAGCTATTCTCCTCAATATACATATACATAGCTATACTCCTCAAAATACATATACATAGCTATACTCCTCAATATACATATATAGCTATACTCCTCAATATACATAGCTATACTCCTCAATATACATATACATAGCTATACTCCTCAATATACATATACATAGCTATACTCCTCAAAATACATATACATAGCTATACTCCTCAATATACATATACAGCTATACTCCTCAATATACATAGCTATACTCCTCAATATACATATACATAGCTATACTCCTCAATATACATATACATAGCTATACTCCTCAATATACATATACAGCTATACTCCTCAATATACATAGCTATACTCCTCAATATACATATACATAGATATACTCCTCCATATACATATAGATACTGTAGCTATACTCGTCAATATACATATAGATAGCTATACTCCTCAATATACATATAGATAGCTATACTTCTCAATATACATATAGATAGCTATACTCCTCCATATACATATAGATACTGTAGCTATACTTCTCAATATACATATAGATACTGTAGCTATACTCCTCAATATACATATACATAGCTATACTCCTCAATATACATATACATAGCTATACTTCTCAATATACATATACAGCTATACTCCTCAATATACATAGCTATACTCCTCAATATACATATACATAGCTATACTTCTCAATATACATATAGATACTGTAGCTATACTCCTCAATATACATAGCTATACTTCTCAATATACATATAGATAGCTATACTCCTCAATATACATATACATAGCTATACTCCTCAATATACATATACAGCTATACTCCTCAATATACATAGCTATACTCCTCAATATACATATACATAGCTATACTCCTCAATATACATATACAGTGTTCGACAAACCTATACATTTGCTCGCCCCGGGCGAGTGGATTTAACCCCCGGGCGAGTAAATATTGGCCCAAGCAGCACACGTTTGGTACTAGGTGGCGAGTAGATTTTTTTGTGTGGCGAGTAGATTTTTTGGTGATTTGTCAACCACTGTACATATACATAGCTATACTCCTCAATATACATATAGATAGCTATACTCCTCCATATACTGTACATATAGATACTGTAGCTATACTCCTCAATATACATATAGATAGCTATACTCCTCAATATACATATAGATAGCTATACTTCTCAATATACATATAGATAGCTATACTCCTCCATATACATATAGATAGCTATACTCCTCCATATACATATAGATACTGTAGCTATATTCCTCAATATACATATACATAGCTATACTCCTCAATATACATATACATAGCTATACTCCTCAATATACATATACATAGCTATACTCCTCAATATACATATACATAGCTATACTCCTCAATATACATATACATAGCTATACTCCTCAATATACATATACATAGCTATACTCCTCAATATACATATACATAGCTATACTCCTCAATATACATATACATAGCTATACTCCTCAATATACATATACATAGCTATACTCCTCAATATACATATACATAGCTATACTCCTCCATATACAAATAGATAGCTATATTGCTCTTGAAATAAAAATACTTTTTCACATTTTTAGAGGACTTTTTTGCTCAATAGAAAAAAAATCTAGCGCATCCTCTGTGTACACACACGCACACACGCATACACGCACGCACGCAAGCACGCACACACACACACACAACGTGACATTCACACACACACACACACACACACACACACAACGTGACATTCACACACACACACACACACAACGTGGCATTCACACACACACACACACACACACACACACACACACACACACACACACACACACACACACACACACACACACACACACACACACACACACACACACACACACACACACACACACACAACGTGACATTCACACACACACACACACACAACGTGACATTCACACACATACACACAACGTGACATTCACACACACACACACACACACACACACACACACACACACACACACACACACACACACACACACACACACACACACACACACACACACACACACACACACACACAACGTGACATTCACACACAACCACAAATGTAGCACATACTCATAGACAACGTGACACACTCGCAGACAATGTGAGACACACATGCACACAACCGTACAGGCACACAACGGCACACACAATCAGGCCAGCAACGCAAAAGCAGAACCAAATCATCACACACAATCATACACCGTATATGTATAGTGCTGTATATTACATGTACATATATAGGGAAATAAACACAAATTATCCTAACAGGTGTGGCGCAGAAATCAGTCCCGCACGATGTCACATATCAACTACAAGTGTTTATTTCCATACAAACGTGTGTGAGAAGCAGCTCACAGGAATAACCAGGACAGGCTCTCCAAAATCTAACACTGAGACATGTATTCTCCACGTGTCAGCGAGGCAGCTCACAGGAATAACCAGGACAGGCTCTCCAAAATCTAACACGTGACATGTATTCTCCACGTGTCAGCGAGACAGCTCACAGATACAGGAATAATAATGACAGAGTCTTAAGGTTAGTCAGTATTAAATGAAAAGGTTGACACCATTTGCATGGGAGGAGATGGCAGTGAGGCGTGGGTGAGAGCAGGTGTGTATATCTGGCTTCAGGCAGATCCCCAGCAGCAGGACGGAGGAGATAGAGGGTGTGAATAGAGGATTTGTGGGGGTGCTTTTTATTGAGGGGTAAAGAAGTTGTTGGGAGAGAGGTGTGTAAATAATGGTGCAGTTGGAGAGAACAGAGACATTCACCAAGGAGTGAGGAAACAGTAAACAGAAAAGGCAGTAGGGAGGGCATAGTGAGATGCAGGAGGAGAGACTTCCCAGGTACTGGAGGATAGGAAGAGTACAAAGAATCACAGTGTTTACAAAGTAAAGTTCTCACAGTTGTTGTGTGGAGTCCAGATCTTCCTCAATCTTCACCTCCAATGTTAACTCTGCCCAACACTTAAATATGACACTTAAAGATGTGACACACAGCCATATGGCTCACAGCCAATATAGCTGGTCTTAAATACTCTAAAACACAGTCACTTGAATAACAATTAAGGGAGGGGTCTGCCTAATCAACTCACAGATACATACCACACGGTTAATTACATTTTAAGAAGTGCTCTTGCAAATTCATTTAAGGAAACATACAACATACAGTACCAATGAAATGGTAGACCTGTGTGTTATATAAGGCGTGGATCCTGATGTAACCTCACTCCCTGTCCCTGTTCTCAGACTGGTAGACCTGTGTGTTATATAAGGCGTGGATCCTGATGTAACCTCACTCCCTGTCCCTGTTCTCAGACTGGTAGACCTGTGTGTTGTATAAGGCGTGGATCCTGATGGAACCTCACTCCCTGTCCCTGTTCTCAGACTGGTAGACCTGTGTGTTGTATAAGGCGTGGATCCTGATGGAACCTCACTCCCTGTCCCTGTTCTGAGACTGGTAGACCTGTGTGTTGTATAAGGCGTGGATCCTGATGGAACCTCACTCCCTGTCCCTGTTCTCACACTGGTAGACCTGTGTGTTGTATAAGGCGTGGATCCTGATGTAACCTCACTCCCTGTCCCTGTTCTCAGACTGGTAGACCTGTGTGTTGTATAAGGCGTGGATCCTGATGGAACCTCACTCCCTGTCCCTGTTCTCAGACTGGTAGACCTGTGTGTTGTATAAGGCGTGGATCCTGATGTAACCTCACTCCCTGTCTCTGTTCTCAGACTGGTAGACCTGTGTGTTGTATAAGGCGTGGATCCTGATGGAACCTCACTCCCTGTCCCTGTTCTCAGACTGGTAGACCTGTGTGTTGTATAAGGCGTGGATCCTGATGTAACTCACTCCCTGTCCCTGTTCTCAGACTGGTAGACTTGTGTGTTGTATAAGGCGTGGATCCTGATGTAACCTCACTCCCTGTCCCTGTTCTCAGACTGGTAGACCTGTGTGTTGTATAAGGCGTGGATCCTGATGGAACCTCACTCCCTGTCCCTGTTCTCACACTGGTAGACCTGTGTGTTGTATAAGGCATGGATCCTGATGTAACTCACTCCCTGTCCCTGTTCTCAGACTGGTAGACCTGTGTGTTGTATAAGGCGTGGATCCTGATGGAACCTCACTCCCTGTCCCTGTTCTCAGACTGGTAGACCTGTGTGTTGTATAAGGCGTGGATCCTGATGTAACTCACTCCCTGTCCCTGTTCTCAGACTGGTAGACCTGTGTTTTGTATAAGGCGTGGATCCTGATGTAACTCACTCCCTGTCCCTGTTCTCAGACTGGTAGACCTGTGTGTTATATAAGGCGTGGATCCTGATGTAACCTCACTCCCTGTCCCTGTTCTCAGACTGGTAGACCTGTGTGTTGTATAAGGCGTGGATCCTGATGGAACCTCACTCCCTGTCCCTGTTCTGAGACTGGTAGACCTGTGTGTTGTATAAGGCGTGGATCCTGATGGAACCTCACTCCCTGTCCCTGTTCTCACACTGGTAGACCTGTGTGTTGTATAAGGCGTGGATCCTGATGTAACCTCACTCCCTGTCCCTGTTCTCAGACTGGTAGACCTGTGTGTTGTATAAGGTGTGGATCCTGATGGAACCTCACTCCCTGTCCCTGTTCTCAGACTGGTAGACCTGTGTGTTGTATAAGGCGTGGATCCTGATGTAACCTCACTCCCTGTCTCTGTTCTCAGACTGGTAGACCTGTGTGTTGTATAAGGCGTGGATCCTGATGGAACCTCACTCCCTGTCCCTGTTCTCAGACTGGTAGACCTGTGTGTTGTATAAGGCGTGGATCCTGATGTAACTCACTCCCTGTCCCTGTTCTCAGACTGGTAGACTTGTGTGTTGTATAAGGCGTGGATCCTGATGTAACCTCACTCCCTGTCCCTGTTCTCAGACTAGTAGACCTGTGTGTTGTATAAGGCGTGGATCCTGATGGAACCTCACTCCCTGTCCCTGTTCTCACACTGGTAGACCTGTGTGTTGTATAAGGCGTGGATCCTGATGGAACCTCACTCCCTGTCCCTGTTCTCAGACTGGTAGACCTGTGTGTTGTATAAGGCGTGGATCCTGATGTAACTCACTCCCTGTCCCTGTTCTCAGACTGGTAGACCTGTGTGTTGTATAAGGCGTGGATCCTGATGTAACTCACTCCCTGTCCCTGTTCTCAGACTGGTAGACCTGTGTGTTATATAAGGCGTGGATCCTGATGTAACCTCACTCCCTGTCCCTGTTCTCAGACTGGTAGACCTGTGTGTTGTATAAGGCGTGGATCCTGATGGAACCTCACTCCCTGTCCCTGTTCTCAGACTGGTAGACCTGTGTGTTGTATAAGGCGTGGATCCTGATGGAACCTCACTCCCTGTCCCTGTTCTGAGACTGGTAGACCTGTGTGTTGTATAAGGCGTGGATCCTGATGGAACCTCACTCCCTGTCCCTGTTCTCAGACTGGTAGACCTGTGTGTTGTATAAGGCGTGGATCCTGATGTAACTCACTCCCTGTCCCTGTTCTCAGACTGGTAGACTTGTGTGTTGTATAAGGCGTGGATCCTGATGTAACCTCACTCCCTGTCCCTGTTCTCAGACTGGTAGACCTGTGTGTTGTATAAGGCGTGGATCCTGATGGAACCTCACTCCCTGTCCCTGTTCTCACACTGGTAGACCTGTGTGTTGTATAAGGCGTGGATCCTGATGTAACTCACTCCCTGTCCCTGTTCTCAGACTGGTAGACCTGTGTGTTGTATAAGGCGTGGATCCTGATGTAACTCACTCCCTGTCCCTGTTCTCAGACTGGTAGACCTGTGTGTTATATAAGGCGTGGATCCTGATGTAACCTCACTCCCTGTCCCTGTTCTCAGACTGGTAGACCTGTGTGTTGTATAAGGCGTGGATCCTGATGGAACCTCACTCCCTGTCCCTGTTCTGAGACTGGTAGACCTGTGTGTTGTATAAGGCGTGGATCCTGATGGAACCTCACTCCCTGTCCCTGTTCTCACACTGGTAGACCTGTGTGTTGTATAAGGCGTGGATCCTGATGTAACCTCACTCCCTGTCCCTGTTCTCAGACTGGTAGACCTGTGTGTTGTATAAGGTGTGGATCCTGATGGAACCTCACTCCCTGTCCCTGTTCTCAGACTGGTAGACCTGTGTGTTGTATAAGGCGTGGATCCTGATATAACCTCACTCCCTGTCTCTGTTCTCAGACTGGTAGACCTGTGTGTTGTATAAGGCGTGGATCCTGATGGAACCTCACTCCCTGTCCCTGTTCTCAGACTGGTAGACCTGTGTGTTGTATAAGGCGTGGATCCTGATGTAACTCACTCCCTGTCCCTGTTCTCAGACTGGTAGACTTGTGTGTTGTATAAGGCGTGGATCCTGATGTAACCTCACTCCCTGTCCCTGTTCTCAGACTGGTAGACCTGTGTGTTGTATAAGGCGTGGATCCTGATGGAACCTCACTCCCTGTCCCTGTTCTCACACTGGTAGACCTGTGTGTTGTATAAGGCGTGGATCCTGATGGAACCTCACTCCCTGTCCCTGTTCTCAGACTGGTAGACCTGTGTGTTGTATAAGGCGTGGATCCTGATGTAACTCACTCCCTGTCCCTGTTCTCAGACTGGTAGACCTGTGTGTTGTATAAGGCGTGGATCCTGATGTAACTCACTCCCTGTCCCTGTTCTCAGACTGGTAGACCTGTGTGTTATATAAGGCGTGGATCCTGATGTAACCTCACTCCCTGTCCCTGTTCTCAGACTGGTAGACCTGTGTGTTGTATAAGGCGTGGATCCTGATGGAACCTCACTCCCTGTCCCTGTTCTCAGACTGGTAGACCTGTGTGTTGTATAAGGCGTGGATCCTGATGGAACCTCACTCCCTGTCCCTGTTCTGAGACTGGTAGACCTGTGTGTTGTATAAGGCGTGGATCCTGATGGAACCTCACTCCCTGTCCCTGTTCTCAGACTGGTAGACCTGTGTGTTGTATAAGGTGTGGATCCTGATGTAACCTCACTCCCTGTCTCTGTTCTCAGACTGGTAGACCTGTGTGTTGTTGTATAAGGCGTGGATCCTGATGGAACCTCACTCCCTGTCCCTGTTCTCACACTGGTAGACCTGTGTGTTGTATAAGGCGTGGATCCTGATGGAACCTCACTCCCTGTCCCTGTTCTCAGACTGGTAGACCTGTGTGTTGTATAAGGCGTGGATCCTGATGTAACCTCACTCCCTGTCCCTGTTCTCAGACTGGTAGACCTGTGTGTTGTATAAGGCGTGGATCCTGATGGAACCTCACTCCCTGTCCCTGTTCTCAGACTGGTAGACCTGTGTGTTGTATAAGGCGTGGATCCTGATGTAACCTCACTCCCTGTCCCTGTTCTCAGACTGGTAGACCTGTGTGTTGTATAAGGCGTGGATCCTGATGTAACTCACTCCCTGTCCCTGTTCTCAGACTATACTCCGCAGAGGTTGACAAGTCCATTCAGCAGAACGAGATTCTGGGTGTGGGAATCGCAGCGTTCCAGGGCCTGTCCAATGTGGTCCTGAACTGTGAGTAAGAGTCAGTGCAGCACACAGAGCAGGCACCGCGGCTACTTACACTCACACTGACCCAAACTGTGAGTAAGAGTCAGTGCAGCACGCAGAGCAGGCACCGCGGCTACTTACACTCACACTGACCCAAACTGTGAGTAAGAGTCAGTGCAGCACGCAGAGCAGGGCCCTCACCGCGGCTACTCACACTCACACTGACCCAAACTGTGAGTAAGAGTCAGTGCAGCACACAGAGCAGGCACCGCGGCTACTTACACTCACACTGACCCAAACTGTGAGTAAGAGTCAGTGCAGCACACAGAGCAGGCACCGCGGCTATTTACACTCACACTGACCCAAACTGTGAGTAAGAGTCAGTGCAGCACACAGAGCAGGGCCCTCACCGCGGCTACTCACACTCACACTGACCCAAACTGTGAGTAAGAGTCAGTGCAGCACACAGAGCAGGGCCCTCACCGCTTAACCATGTCACTGCCATTAGTACACTTTGCCCCTAGGATAGACTGCCCCATGAAACAGATGACAGTAACGTTGTGCATGTAGACTCACTGGCATATTCCTTCTCCTGCCCAGGCATTGTGATGGGCACCATCTTTGCAGGTGGATCCTTGATGGCGGGGAATGAACTCTCAGCCGGTGACCTCATGTCTTTCCTGGTGGCATCTCAGACCGTTCAGAGGTCAGTGGATAGGTTATGAGGTCTCCCCAGAGGTGGGATGTGGGCAGTGTCTGTATATGAGGTCTCCCCAGAGGTGGGATGTGGGCAGTGTCTGTATATGAGATCTCCCCAGAGGTGGGATGTGGGCAGTGACTGTGTATGAGATCTCCCCAGAGGTGGGAGGTGGGCAGTGTCTGTATATGAGGTCTCCCCAGAGGTAGGATGTGGGCAGTGTCTGTGTATGAGGTCTCCCCCGAGGTGGGATGTGGGCAGTGTCTGTGTATGAGGTCTCCCCAGAGGTGGGATGTGGGCAGTGTCTGTGTATGAGGTCTCCCCCGAGGTGGGATGTGGGCAGTGTCTGTATATGAGATCTCCCCAGAGGTGGGATGTGGGCAGTGTCTGTATATGAGATCTCCCCAGAGATGGGATGTGGGCAGTGTCTGTGTATGAGATCTCCCCAGAGGTGGGATGTGGGCAGTGTCTGTATATGAGATCTCCCCAGAGGTGGGATGTGGGCAGTGTCTGTGTATGAGATCTCCCCAGAGGTGGGATGTGGGCAGTGTCTGTATATGAGATCTCCTCCCCAGAGGTGGGATGTGGGCAGTGTCTGTGTATGAGGTCTCCCCAGAGGTGGGATGTGGGCAGTGTCTGTATATGAGATCTCCCCAGAGGTGGGATGTGGGCAGTGTCTGTGTATGAGATCTCCCCAGAGGTGGGATGTGGGCAGTGTCTGTATATGAGATCTCCTCCCCAGAGGTGGGATGTGGGCAGTGTCTGTGTATGGGATCTCCCCAGAGGTGGGATGTGGGCAGTGTCTGTATATGAGATCTCCCCAGAGGTGGGATGTGGGCAGTGTCTGTGTATGAGATCTCCCCAGAGGTGGGATGTGGGCAGTGTCTGTATATGAGATCTCCTCCCCAGAGGTGGGATGTGGGCAGTGTCTGTGTATGAGGTCTCCCCAGACGTGGGATGTGGACAGTGTCTGTGTATGAGGTCTCCCCAGAGGTGGGATGTGGGTAGTGTCTGTGTATGAGATCTCCCCAGAGGTGGGATGTGGGCAGTGTCTGTATATGAGATCTCCTCCCCAGAGGTGGGATGTGGGCAGTGTCTGTGTATGAGGTCTCCCCAGAGGTGGGATGTGGGCAGTGTCTGTGTATGAGATCTCCCCAGAGATGGGATGTGGGCAGTGACTGTGTATGAGATCTCCCCAGAGATGGGATGTGGGCAGTGTCTGTGTATGAGATCTCCCCAGAGATGGGATGTGGGCAGTGTCTGTATATGAGATCTCCCCAGAGGTGGGATGTGGGCAGTGTCTGTGTATGGGATCTCCCCAGAGGTGGGATGTGGGCAGTGTCAGTGTATGAGATCTCCTCCCCAGAGGTGGGATGTGGGCAGTGTCTGTGTATGAGGTCTCCCCAGAGGTGGGATGTGGGCAGTGTCTGGGTATGAGGTCTCCCCAGAGGTGGGATGTGGGCAGTGTCTGTGTATGAGATCTCCCCAGAGATGGGATGTGGGCAGTGTCTTTGTATGAGATCTCCCCAGAGATGGGATGTGGGCAGTGTCTGTATATGAGATCTCCCCAGAGGTGGGATGTGGGCAGTGACTGTGTATGAGGTCTCCCCAGAGGTGGGATGTGGGCAGTGACTGTGTATGAGATCTCCCCAGAGGTGGGATGTGGGCAGTGTCTGTGTATGAGGTCTCCCCAGAGGTGGGATGTGGGCAGTGTCTGTGTATGAGATCTCCCCAGAGGTGGGATGTGGGCAGTGTCTGTGTATGAGATCTCCCCAGAGATGGGATGTGGGCAGTGTCTGTATATGAGATCTCCCCAGAGGTGGGATGTGGGCAGTGTCTGTGTATGAGATCTCCTCCCCAGAGGTGGGATGTGGGCAGTGTCTGTATATGAGATCTCCCCAGAGGTGGGATGTGGGCAGTGTCTGTGTATGAGGTCTCCCCCGAGGTGGGATGTGGGCAGTGTCTGTATATGAGGTCTCCCCAGAGGTGGGATGTGGGCAGTGTCTGTGTATGAGGTCTCCCCCGAGGTGGGATGTGGGCAGTGTCTGTATATGAGATCTCCCCAGAGGTGGGATGTGGGCAGTGTCTGTGTATGAGATCTCCCCAGAGGTGGGATGTGGGCAGTGTCTGTATATGAGATCTCCTCCCCAGAGGTGGGATGTGGGCAGTGTCTGTGTATGAGGTCTCCCCAGAGGTGGGATGTGGGCAGTGTCTGTATATGAGATCTCCCCAGAGGTGGGATGTGGGCAGTGTCTGTATATGAGGTCTCCCCAGAGGTGGGATGTGGGCAGTGTCTGTGTATGAGGTCTCCCCCGAGGTGGGATGTGGGCAGTGTCTGTATATGAGATCTCCCCAGAGGTGGGATGTGGGCAGTGTCTGTGTATGAGATCTCCCCAAAGGTGGGATGTGGGCAGTGTCTGTATATGAGATCTCCTCCCCAGAGGTGGGATGTGGGCAGTGTCTGTGTATGAGGTCTCCCCAGAGGTGGGATGTGGGCAGTGTCTGTATATGAGATCTCCCCAGAGGTGGGATGTGGGCAGTGTCTGTGTATGAGATCTCCCCAGAGGTGGGATGTGGGCAGTGTCTGTATATGAGATCTCCTCCCCAGAGGTGGGATGTGGGCAGTGTCTGTGTATGGGATCTCCCCAGAGGTGGGATGTGGGCAGTGTCTGTATATGAGATCTCCCCAGAGGTGGGATGTGGGCAGTGTCTGTGTATGAGATCTCCCCAGAGGTGGGATGTGGGCAGTGTCTGTATATGAGATCTCCTCCCCAGAGGTGGGATGTGGGCAGTGTCTGTGTATGAGGTCTCCCCAGACGTGGGATGTGGACAGTGTCTGTGTATGAGGTCTCCCCAGAGGTGGGATGTGGGTAGTGTCTGTGTATGAGATCTCCCCAGAGGTGGGATGTGGGCAGTGTCTGTATATGAGATCTCCTCCCCAGAGGTGGGATGTGGGCAGTGTCTGTGTATGAGGTCTCCCCAGAGGTGGGATGTGGGCAGTGTCTGTGTATGAGATCTCCCCAGAGATGGGATGTGGGCAGTGACTGTGTATGAGATCTCCCCAGAGATGGGATGTGGGCAGTGTCAGTGTATGAGATCTCCTCCCCAGAGGTGGGATGTGGGCAGTGTCTGTGTATGAGATCTCCCCAGAGATGGGATGTGGGCAGTGTCTGTGTATGAGGTCTCCCCAGAGGTGGGATGTGGGCAGTGTCTGTGTATGAGATCTCCCCAGAGATGGGATGTGGGCAGTGTCTGTGTATGAGATCTCCCCAGAGGTGGGATGTGGGCAGTGTCTGTATATGAGATCTCCTCCCCAGAGGTGGGATGTGGGCAGTGTCTGTGTATGAGGTCTCCCCAGAGGTGGGATGTGGGCAGTGTCTGTATATGAGATCTCCCCAGAGATGGGATGTGGGCAGTGTCTGTATATGAGATCTCCCCAGAGGTGGGATGTGGGCAGTGTCTGGGTATGAGGTCTCCCCAGAGGTGGGATGTGGGCAGTGTCTGTGTATGAGATCTCCCCAGAGATGGGATGTGGGCAGTGTCTTTGTATGAGATCTCCCCAGAGATGGGATGTGGGCAGTGTCTGTATATGAGATCTCCCCAGAGGTGGGATGTGGGCAGTGACTGTGTATGAGGTCTCCCCAGAGGTGGGATGTGGGCAGTGACTGTGTATGAGATCTCCCCAGAGGTGGGATGTGGGCAGTGTCTGTGTATGAGGTCTCCCCAGAGGTGGGATGTGGGCAGTGTCTGTGTATGAGATCTCCCCAGAGGTGGGATGTGGGCAGTGTCTGTGTATGAGATCTCCCCAGAGATGGGATGTGGGCAGTGTCTGTATATGAGATCTCCCCAGAGGTGGGATGTGGGCAGTGTCTGTGTATGAGATCTCCTCCCCAGAGGTGGGATGTGGGCAGTGTCTGTATATGAGATCTCCCCAGAGGTGGGATGTGGGCAGTGTCTGTGTATGAGATCTCCTCCCCAGAGGTGGGATGTGGGCAGTGTCTGTATATGAGATCTCCTCCCCAGAGATGGGATGTGGGCAGTGTCTGTGTATGAGATCTCCTCCCCAGAGGTGGGATGTGGGCAGTGTCTGTGTATGAGATCTCCTCCCCAGAGGTGGGATGTGGGCAGTGTCTGTGTATGAGATCTCCTCCCCAGAGGTGGGATGTGGGCAGTGTCTGTGTATGAGATCTCCTCCCCAGAGGTGGGATGTGGGCAGTGTCTGTGTATGAGATCTCCTCCCCAGAGGTGGGATGTGGGCAGTGTCTGTGTATGGGATCTCCCCAGAGGTGGGATGTGGGCAGTGTCTGTGTATGGGATCTCCCCAGAGGTGGGATGTGGGCAGTGTCTGTGTATGAGATCTCCTCCCCAGAGGTGGGATGTGGGCAGTGTCTGTGTATGAGATCTCCTCCCCAGAGGTGGGATGTGGGCAGTGTCTGTGTATGAGATCTCCTCCCCAGAGGTGGGATGTGGGCAGTGTCTGTGTATGAGATCTCCTCCCCAGAGGTGGGATGTGGGCAGTGTCTGTGTATGAGATCTCCTCCCCAGAGGTGGGATGTGGGCAGTGTCTGTGTATGAGATCTCCTCCCCAGAGGTGGGATGTGGGCAGTGTCTGTGTATGAGATCTCCTCCCCAGAGATGGGATGTGGGCAGTGTCTGTATATGAGGTCTCCCCAGAGGTGGGATGTGGGCAGTGTCTGTGTATGAGGTCTCCCCAGAGGTGGGATGTGGGCAGTGTCTGTGTATGAGGTCTCCCCAGAGATGGGATGTGGGCAGTGTCTGTATATGAGATCTCCCCAGAGGTGGGATGTGGGCAGTATCTGTATATGAGATCTCCCCAGAGGTGGGATGTGGGCAGTGTCTGTGTCTGAGGTCTCCCCAGAGGTGGGATGTGGGCAGTGTCTGTGTCTGAGGTCTCCCCAGAGGTGGGATGTGGGCAGTGTCTGTATATGAGATCTCCCCAGAGGTGGGATGTGGGCAGTGTCTGTGTCTGAGGTCTCCCCAGAGGTGGGATGTGGGCAGTGTCTGTGTATGAGATCTCCTCCCCAGAGGTGGGATGTGGGCAGTGTCTGTGTATGAGATCTCCCCAGAGATGGGATGTGGGCAGTGTCTGTGTATGAGTCCGGTTGTGTGGCCGCTGTAGGTTTAGGGCAGTTGCATGTAGAGGGTCACATACTGGATCCCCCCAGAGTTTCTGTCTTCCTGACCGTGCTATTTCTCCCTCTTCACAGGTCCATGGCGAACATGTCTGTCCTGTTTGGCCAGGTGAGTGAGCTTGTCTGGTGGAGACGTCTTTCATTCCCTCCAGAATCAAACAGAGATGCTGTGGGGGATTTATGTGTCCCTCTGAGAGACGGAGGATTGTCATTGTGATTGTGCCACTCCGTGTGCCATACATGTGTATGATGTGCACACTAATCCCCCCCCCCGGCCTCCTGTACACGAGCACCACATGTGTATGACGTGCACACTAATCCCCACCCCCCCCGGCTCCTGTACACGAGCACCACATGTGTATGATGTGCACACTAATCCCTCCCCCCCCCCCCCGGCCTCCTGTACACGAGCACCACATGTGTATGATGTGCACACTAATCCCTCCCCCCCCCGGCCTCCTGTACACGAGCACCACATGTGTATGATGTGCACACTAATCCCCCCCCCCGGCCTCCTGTACACGAGCACCACATGTGTATGATGTGCACACTAATCCCTCCCCCCCCCGGCCTCCTGTACACGAGCACCACATGTGTATGATGTGCACACTAATCCCTCCCCCCCCCAGCCTCCTGTACACGAGCACCACATGTGTATGATGTGCACACTAATCCCTCCCCCCCCGGCTCCTCTACACGAGCACCACATGTGTATGATGTGCACACTAATCCCCCCCCCCCCGGCCTCCTGTACACGAGCACCACATGTGTATGATGTGCACACTAATCCCTCCCCCCCCCCCCGGCCTCCTGTACACGAGCACCGCATGTGTATGATGTGCACACTAATCCCCCCCCCCCGGCCTCCTGTACACGAGCACCACATGTGTATGATGTGCACACTAATCCCTCCCCCCCCCCCGGCCTCCTGTACACGAGCACCACATGTGATGATGTGCACACTAATCCCTCCCCCCCCCCCGGCCTCCTGTACACCGAGCACCACATGTGTATGATGTGCACACTAATCCCTCCCCCCCCCAGCCTCCTGTACACGAGCACCACATGTGTATGATGTGCACACTAATCCCTCCCCCCCCGGCTCCTCTACACGAGCACCACATGTGTATGATGTGCACACTAATCCCCCCCCCCCCGGCCTCGTACACGAGCACCACATGTGTATGATGTGCACACTAATCCCTCCCCCCCCCGGCCTCCTGTACACGAGCACCACATGTGTATGATGTGCACACTAATCCCCACCCCCCCCGCCTCCTGTACACGAGCACCACATGTGTATGATGTGCACACTAATCCCTCCCCCCCCGGCCTCCTGTACACGAGCACCACATGTGTATGATGTGCACACTAATCCCTCCCCCCCCCCAGCCTCCTGTACACGAGCACCACATGTGTATGATGTGCACACTAATCCCTCCCCCCCCGGCTCCTCTACACGAGCACCACATGTGTATGATGTGCACACTAATCCCCCCCCCCCCCGGCCTCCTGTACACGAGCACCACATGTGTATGATGTGCACACTAATCCCTCTCCCCCCCCCCGCCTCCTGTACACGAGCACTACATGTGTATGATGTGCACACTAATCCCTCCCCCCCCTCCGCCTCCTGTACACGAGCACCACATGTGTATGATGTGCACACTAATCCCTCCCCCCCTCCCGGCCTCCTGTACACGAGCACCACATGTGTATGATGTGCACACTAATCCCTCCCCCCCCCCGGCTCCTCTACACGAGCACCACATGTGTATGATGTGCACACTAATCCCCCCCCCCAACGGCCTCCTGTACACGAGCACCACATGTGTATGATGTGCACACTAATCCCCCCCCCCGGCCTCCTGTACACGAGCACCACATGTGTATGATGTGCACACTAATCCCCCCCCCCCGGCCTCCTGTACACGAGCACCACATGTGTATGATGTGCACACTAATCCCCCCCCCCGGCCTCCTCTACACGAGCACCACATGTGTATGATGTGCACACTAATCCCCCCCCCCCGGCTCCTCTACACGAGCACCACATGTGTATGATGTGCACACTAATCCCCCCCCCCCGCCTCCTGTACACAAGCACCACATGTGTATGATGTGCACACTAATCCCTCCCCCCCCCCCCCCGGCCTCCTGTACACGAGCACCACATGTGTATGATGTGCACACTAATCCCCCCCCCCCCCCGGCCTCCTGTACACGAGCACCACATGTGTATGATGTGCACACTAATCCCCCCCCCCCCCGGCCTCCTGTACACGAGCACCACATGTGTATGATGTGCACACTAATCCCTCCCCCCCCCGGCCTCCTGTACACGAGCACCACATGTGTATGATGTGCACACTAATCCCTCCCCCCCCGGCCTCCTGTACACGCGCACCACATGTGTATGATGTGCACACTAATCCCTCCCCCCCCGACCTCCTGTACACGAGCACCACATGTGTATGATGTGCACACTAATCCCTCCCCCCGGCCTCCTGTACACGAGCACCACATGTGTATGATGTGCACACTAATCCCCCCCCCCCCCCCCGGCTCCTCTACACGAGCACCACATGTGTATGATGTGCACACTAATCCCTCCCCCCCCGGCCTCCTCTACACGAGCACCACATGTGTATGATGTGCACACTAATCCCCCCCCCCCCGGCTCCTGTACACGAGCACCACATGTGTATGATGTGCACACTAATCCCCCCCCCGCCCCCCGGCCTCCTGTACACGAGCACCACATGTGTATGATGTGCACACTAATCCCCCCCCCCCCGGCCTCCTGTACACGAGCACCGCATGTGTATGATGTGCACACTAATCCCTCCCCCCCCCCGGCCTCCTGTACACGAGCACCACATGTGTATGATGTGCACACTAATCCCCCCCCGGCCTCCTGTACACGAGCACCGCATGTGTATGATGTGCACACTAATCCCTCCCCCCCCGGCCTCCTCTGCACGAGCACCACATGTGTATGATGTGCACACTAATCCCCCCCCCCCCCGGCTCCTCTACACGAGCACCACATGTGTATGATGTGCACACTAATCCCCCCCCCCCCGGCCTCCTGTACACGAGCACCACATGTGTATGATGTGCACACTAATCCCTCCCCCCCCCGGCCTCCTCTACACGAGCACCACATGTGTATGATGTGCACACTAATCCCCCCCCCCCCCCGGCTCCTCTACACGAGCACCACATGTGTATGATGTGCACACTAATCCCCCCCCCCCCCGGCCTCCTGTACACGAGCACCGCATGTGTATGATGTGCACACTAATCCCTCCCCCCCCCCCGGCCTCCTGTACACGAGCACCACATGTGTATGATGTGCACTCTAATCCCCCCCCCCCCCCCCCGGCCTCCTGTACACGAGCACCGCATGTGTATGATGTGCACACTAATCCCCCCCCCCGGCCCCTCCTGTACACGAGCACCACATGTGTATGATGTGCACACTAATCCCCCCACCCCCGGTCTCCTGTACACGAGCACCACATGTGTATGATGTGCACACTAATCCCTCCCCCCCCGGCCTCCTGTACACGAGCACCACATGTGTATGATGTGCACACTAATCCCCCCCCCCCCCCGGCCTCCTGTACACGAGCACCACATGTGTATGATGTGCACACTAATCCCCCCCCCCGCCCCGGCCTCCTGTACACGAGCACCACATGTGTATGATGTGCACACTAATCCCCCCCCCCCCGGCCTCCTGTACACGAGCACCGCATGTGTATGATGTGCACACTAATCCCCCCCCCGCCCCGGCCTCCTGTACACGAGCACCACATGTGTATGATGTGCACACTAATCCCCCCCCCCCGGCCTCCTGTACACGAGCACCACATGTGTATGATGTGCACACTAATCCCCCCCCGCCCCGGCCTCCTGTACACGAGCACCGCATGTGTATGATGTGCACACTAATCCCCCCCCCCCCCGGCCTCCTGTACACGAGCACCACATGTGTATGATGTGCACACTAATCCCCCCCCCCCCGGCCTCCTGTACACGAGCACCACATGTGTATGATGTGCACATAATCCCCCCCCCCCCGGCCTCCTGTACACGAGCACCACATGTGTATGATGTGCACACTAATCCCCCCCCCCCGGCCTCCTGTACACGAGCACCACATGTGTATGATGTGCACACTAATCCCTCCCCCCCCCCCCGGCCTTCTGTCCACGAGCACCACATGTGTATGATGTGCACACTAATCCCCCCCCCCCCCCCCGGCCTCCTGTACACGAGCACCACATGTGTATGATGTGCACACTATTCCCTCCCCCCCCGGCCTCCTGTACACGAGCACCGCATGTGTATGATGTGCACACTAATCCCTCCCCCCCCCCCGGCCTCCTGTACATGAGCACCGCATGTGTATGATGTGCACACTAATCCCTCCCCCCCCCCCGGCCTTCTGTCCACGAGCACCACATGTGTATGATGTGCACACTAATCCCCCCCCCCCCCCGGCCTCCTGTACACGAGCACCACATGTGTATGATGTGCACACTAACCCCCCCCCCCGGCCTCCTGTACACGAGCACCACATGTGTATGATGTGCACACTAATCCCCCCCCCCCGGCCTCCTCTACACGAGCACCACATGTGTATGATGTGCACACTAACCCCCCCCCCCCGGCCTCCTGTACACGAGCACCACATGTGTATGATGTGCACACTAATCCCTCCCCCCCGGCCTCCTGTACACGAGCATCACATGTGTATGATGTGCACACTATTCCCTCCCCCCCCGGCCTCCTGTACACGAGCACCACATGTGTATGATGTGCACACTAATCCCCCCCCCCCGGCCTCCTGTACACGAGCACCGCATGTGTATGATGTGCACACTAATCCCCCCCCCCGGTCTCCTGTACACGAGCACCACATGTGTATGATGTGCACACTAATCCCCCCCCCCCCAGGCCTCCTGTACACGAGCACCGCATGTGTATGATGTGCACACTAATCCCTCCCCCCCCGGCCTCCTCTACACGAGCACCACATGTGTATGATGTGCACACTAATTCCCCCTCCCCCGGCCTCCTGTACACGAGCACCACATGTGTATGATGTGCACACTAATCCCTCCCCCCCCGGCCTCCTGTACACGAGCACCACATGTGTATGATGTGCACACTAATCCCCCCTCCCCCCCCGGCCTCCTGTACACGAGCACCGCATGTGTATGATGTGCACACTAATCCCTCCCCCCCCGGCCTCCTCTACACGAGCACCACATGTGTATGATGTGCACACTAATCCCCCCCCCCGGCCTCCTGTACACGAGCACCACATGTGTATGATGTGCACACTAATCCCTCCCCCCCGGCCTCCTGTACACGAGCACCACATGTGTATGATGTGCACACTAATCCCTCCCCCCCGGCCTCCTGTACACGAGCACCACATGTGTATGATGTGCACACTAATCCCCCCCCCCCCCGGCCTCCTGTACACGAGCACCGCATGTGTATGATGTGCACACTAATCCCTCCCCCACCCGGCCTCCTGTACACGAGCACCACATGTGTATGATGTGCACACTAATCCCCCCCCCGGTCTCCTGTACACGAGCACCACATGTGTATGATGTGCACACTAATCCCCCCCCCCCGGCCTCCTGTACACGAGCACCACATGTGTATGATGTGCACACTAATCCCCCCCCCGGTCTCCTGTACACGAGCACCACATGTGTATGATGTGCACTCTAATCCCCCCCCCCCCGGCCTCCTGTACACGAGCACCACATGTGTATGATGTGCACACTAATCCCCCCCCCGGCCTCCTGTACACGAGCACCACATGTGTATGATGTGCACACTAATCCCCCCCCCCCGGCCTCCTGTACACGAGCACCGCTTGTGTATGATGTGCACACTAATCCCCCCCCCCCCGGCCTCCTGTACACGAGCACCACATGTGTATGATGTGCACACTAATCCCCCCCCCGGCCTCCTGTACACGAGCACCACATGTGTATGATGTGCACACTAATCCCCCCCCCCCCGGCCTCTTGTACACGAGCACCGCTTGTGTATGATGTGCACACTAATCCCTCCACCCCCCCCGGCTTCCTGTACACGAGCACCACATGTGTATGATGTGCACACTAATCCCTCCCCCCCCGGCCTCCTGTACACGAGCACCACATGTGTATGATGTGCACACTAATCCCTCCCCCCCCCGGCCTCCTGTACACGAGCACCGCATGTGTATGATGTGCACACTAATCCCCCCCCCGCCCCGGCCTCCTGTACACGAGCACCACATGTGTATGATGTGCACACTAATCCCCCCCCCCCCGGCCTCCTCTACACGAGCACCACGTGTGTATGATGTGCACACTAATCCCCCCCCCCCGGCTCCTGTACACGAGCACCACATGTGTATGATGTGCACACTAACCCCCCCCCCCGGCCTCCTGTACACGAGCACCACATGTGTATGATGTGCACACTAATCCCTCCCCCCCCCCGGCCTCCTGTACACGAGCACCACATGTGTATGATGTGCACACTAATCCCTCCCCCCCCCCCCGGCCTCCTGTACACGAGCACCACATGTGTATGATGTGCACACTAACCCCCCCCCCCGGCCTCCTGTACACGAGCACCACATGTGTATGATGTGCACACTAATCCCCCCCCCCCCGGCCTCCTCTACACGAGCACCACATGTGTATGATGTGCACACTAACCCCCCCCCCCCCGGCCTCCTGTACACGAGCACCACATGTGTATGATGTGCACACTAATCCCTCCCCCCCCGGCCTCCTGTACACGAGCATCACATGTGTATGATGTGCACACTATTCCCTCCCCCCCCGGCCTCCTGTACACGAGCACCGCATGTGTATGATGTGCACACTAATCCCCCCCCCCGGTCTCCTGTACACGAGCACCACATGTGTATGATGTGCACACTAATCCCCCCCCCCAGGCCTCATGTACACGAGCACCGCATGTGTATGATGTGCACACTAATCCCTCCCCCCCCGGCCTCCTCTACACGAGCACCACATGTGTATGATGTGCACACTAATTCCCCCTCCCCCGGCCTCCTGTACACGAGCACCACATGTGTATGATGTGCACACTAATCCCTCCCCCCCCGGCCTCCTGTACACGAGCACCACATGTGTATGATGTGCACACTAATCCCTCCCCCCCCGGCCTCCTGTACACGAGCACCACATGTGTATGATGTGCACACTAATCCCCCCCCCCCCCCGGTCTCCTGTACACGAGCACCACATGTGTATGATGTGCACACTAATCCCCCCCCCCCCGGCCTCCTGTACACGAGCACCACATGTGTATGATGTGCACACTAATCCCCCCCCCCGGCCTCCTGTACACGAGCACCACATGTGTATGATGTGCACACTAATCCCCCCTCCCCCCCCCGGCCTCCTGTACACGAGCACCGCATGTGTATGATGTGCACACTAATCCCTCCCCCCCCCCGGCCTCCTGTACACGAGCACCACATGTGTATGATGTGCACACTAATCCCTCCCCCCCCGGCCTCCTGTACACGAGCACCACATGTGTATGATGTGCACACTAATCCCCCCCCCGGTCTCCTGTACACGAGCACCACATGTGTATGATGTGCACACTAATCCCTCCCCCCCCCCGGCCTCCTGTACACGAGCACCACATGTGTATGATGTGCACACTAATCCCCCCCCCGGTCTCCTGTACACGAGCACCACATGTGTATGATGTGCACACTAATCCCTCCCCCCCCGGCCTCCTGTACACGAGCACCACATGTGTATGATGTGCACACTAATCCCCCCCCCGGTCTCCTGTACACGAGCACCACATGTGTATGATGTGCACACTAATCCCCCCCCCCCCGGCCTCCTGTACACGAGCACCACATGTGTATGATGTGCACACTAATCCCCCCCCCCCGGCCTCCTGTACACGAGCACCACATGTGTATGATGTGCACACTAATCCCTCCCCCCCCCCGGCCTCCTGTACACGAGCACCACATGTGTATGATGTGCACACTAATCCCCCCCCCCCCGGCCTCCTGTACACGAGCACCACATGTGTATGATGTGCACACTAATCCCCCCCCCCCCGGCCTCCTGTACACGAGCACCGCTTGTGTATGATGTGCACACTAATCCCTCCACCCCCCCCGGCTTCCTGTACACGAGCACCACATGTGTATGATGTGCACACTAATCCCTCCCCCCCCGGCCTCCTGTACACGAGCACCACATGTGTATGATGTGCACACTAATCCCTCCCCCCCCCCGGCCTCCTGTACACGAGCACCGCATGTGTATGATGTGCACACTAATCCCCCCCCCGCCCCGGCCTCCTGTACACGAGCACCACATGTGTATGATGTGCACACTAATCCCCCCCCCCCCGGCCTCCTCTACACGAGCACCACGTGTGTATGATGTGCACACTAATCCCCCCCCCCCCCGGCTCCTGTACACGAGCACCACATGTGTATGATGTGCACACTAACCCCCCCCCCCCCCGGCCTCCTGTACACGAGCACCACATGTGTATGATGTGCACACTAATCCCTCCCCCCCCGGCCTCCTGTACACGAGCATCACATGTGTATGATGTGCACACTATTCCCTCCCCCCCCGGCCTCCTGTACACGAGCACCACATGTGTATGATGTGCACACTAATCCCTCCCCCCCCCCCCCGGCCTCCTGTACACGAGCACCACATGTGTATGATGTGCACACTAATCCCTCCCCCCCCGCCTCCTGTACACGAGCACCACATGTGTATGATGTGCACACTAATCCCTCCCCCCCCGCCTCCTGTACACGAGCACCACATGTGTATGATGTGCACACTAATCCCTCCCCCCCCGCCTCCTGTACACAAGCACCACATGTGTATGATGTGCACACTAATCCCCCCCCGCCTCCTGTACACAAGCACCACATGTGTATGATGTGCACACTAATCCCTCCCCCCCCCGGCCTCCTGTACACGAGCATCACATGTGTATGATGTGCACACTAATCCCCCCCCCCCGGCCTCCTGTACACGAGCACCACATGTGTATGATGTGCACACTAATCCCTCCCCCCCCCGGCCTCCTGTACACGAGCATCACATGTGTATGATGTGCACACTAATCCCCCCCCCCCGGCCTCCTGTACACGAGCACCACATGTGTATGATGTGCACACTAATCCCCCCCCCCCCCCCGGCCTCCTGTACACGAGCACCACGTGTATGATGTGCACACTAATCCCCCCCCCCCCCCCCGGCCTCCTGTACACGAGCACCACGTGTGTATGATGTGCACACTAATCCCTCCCCCCCCCGGCCTCCTGTACACGAGCACCACATGTGTATGATGTGCACACTAATCCCTTCCCCCCCCCGGCCTCCTCTACACGAGCACCACATGTGTATGATGTGCACACTAATCCCCCCCCCCCCCCCGGCCTCCTGTACACGAGCACCACATGTGTATGATGTGCACACTAATCCCCCCCCCCCCCCGGCCTCCTGTACACGAGCACCACATGTGTATGATGTGCACACTAATCCCCCCCCCCCCCGGCTCCTCTACACGAGCACCACATGTGTATGATGTGCACACTAATCCCCCCCCCCCGGCCTCCTGTACACGAGCACCACATGTGTATGATGTGCACACTAATCCCCCCCCCCGGCCTCCTGTACACGAGCACCACATGTGTATGATGTGCACACTAATCCCCCCCCCCCCCCCGGCCTCCTGTACACGAGCACCACATGTGTATGATGTGCACACTAATCCCTCCCCCCGACCTCCTGTGCACGAGCACCGCATGTGTATGATGTGCACACTAATCCCTCCCCCACCGGCCTCCTGTACACGAGCACCACATGTGTATGATGTGCACACTAATCCCCCCCCCCGGCCTCCTGTACACGAGCACCACATGTGTATGATGTGCACACTAATCCCCCCCCCCCCCCGGCCTCCTGTACACGAGCACCACATGTGTATGATGTGCACACTAATCCCTCCCCCCCCGGCCTCCTGTACACGAGCACCACATGTGTATGATGTGCACACTAATTCCCCCCCCCCCTCGGCCTCCTGTACACGAGCACCACATGTGTATGATGTGCACACTAATCCCCCCCCCCCGGCCTCCTGTACACGAGCACCACATGTGTATGATGTGCACACTAATCCCTCCCCCCCCCCGGCCTCCTGTACACGAGCACCACATGTGTATGATGTGCACACTAATCCCCCCCCCCCCCCCCCGGCCTCCTGTACACGAGCACCACATGTGTATGATGTGCACACTAATCCCCCCCCCCCCCGGCCTCCTGTACACGAGCGCCACATGTGTATGATGTGCACACTAATCCCCCCCCCCCCGCCTCCTGTACACAAGCACCACATGTGTATGATGTGCACACTAATCCCCCCCCCCCCCGGCCTCCTCTACACGAGCACCACATGTGTATGATGTGCACACTAATCCCCCCCCCCCGGCCTCCTGTACACGAGCACCACATGTGTATGATGTGCACACTAATCCCTCCCCCCCCCGGCCTCCTGTACACGAGCACCACATGTGTATGATGTGCACACTAATCCCTCCCCCCCCGGCCTCCTGTACACGAGCACCACATGTGTATGTTGTGCACACTAATCCCTCCCCCCCCCGGCCTCCTGTACACGAGCACCACATGTGTATGATGTGCACACTAATCCCCCCCCACCTCCTGTACACGAGCACCGCTTGTGTATGATGTGCACACTAATCCCCCCCCCACCTCCTGTACACTAGCACCGCTTGTGTATTATGTGCACACTAATCCCCCCCCCCCACCTCCTGTACACGAGCACCGCTTGTGTATGATGTGCACACTAATCCCTCCCCCCCCCGGCCTCCTGTACACGAGCACCACATGTGTATGATGTGCACACTAATCCCCCCCCCCCCCCGGCCTCCTGTACACGAGCACCGCATGTGTATGATGTGCACACTAATCCCCCCCCCCCCCCCGGCCTCCTGTACACGAGCACCACATGTGTATGATGTGCACACTAATCCCCCCCCCCCCCGGCCTCCTGTACACGAGCACCGCATGTGTATGATGTGCACACTAATCCCCCCCCCCCCCGGCCTCCTGTACACGAGCACCACATGTGTATGATGTGCACTCTAAAATCCCCCCCCCCCCGGCCTCCTGTACACGAGCACCGCATGTGTATGATGTGCACACTAATCCCCCCCCCCCCCCGGCCTCCTGTACACGAGCACCACATGTGTATGATGTGCACACTAATCCCCCCCCCCCCGGCCTCCTGTACACGAGCACCACATGTGTATGATGTGCACACTAATCCCCCCCCCCCGGCCTCCTGTACACGAGCACCACATGTGTATGATGTGCACACTAATCCCCCCCCCCCCGGCCTCCTGTACACGAGCACCACATGTGTATGATGTGCACACTAATCCCCCCCCCCCCGGCCTCCTGTACACGAGCACCACATGTGTATGATGTGCACACTAATCCCCCCCCCCCCGGCCTCCTGTACACGAGAACCACATGTGTATGATGTGCACACTAATCCCCCCCCCCCCGGCCTCCTGTACACGAGCACCACATGTGTATGATGTGCACACTAATCCCCCCCCCCCCCGGCCTCCTGTACACGAGCACCACATGTGTATGATGTGCACACTAATCCCCCCCCCCCCGGCCTCCTGTACACGAGAACCACATGTGTATGATGTGCACACTAATCCCCCCCCGGCCTCCTGTACACGAGCACCACATGTGTATGATGTGCCACACTAATCCCCCCCCCCCCCCCGGCCTCCTGTACACGAGCACCACATGTGTATGATGTGCACACTAATCCCCCCCCCCGGCCTCCTGTACACGAGAACCACATGTGTATGATGTGCACACTAATCCCCCCCCCCCCCGGCCTCCTGTACACGAGCACCACATGTGTACGATGTGCACACTAATCCCCCCCCCCCCCCCGGCCTCCTGTACACGAGCACCGCATGTGTATGATGTGCACACTAATCCCCCCCCCCCCGGCCTCGTACACGAGCACCACATGTGTATGATGTGCACACTAATCCCCCCCCCCCGGCCTCCTGTACACGAGAACCACATGTGTATGATGTGCACACTAATCCCCCCCCCCCCCCGGCCTCCTGTACACGAGCACCACATGTGTACGATGTGCACACTAATCCCCCCCCCCCCCCCCCCCGCCTCCTGTACACGAGCACCACATGTGTATGATGTGCACACTAATCCCCCCCCCCCCGGCCTCCTGTACACGAGCACCACATGTGTATGATGTGCACACTAATCCTCCCCCCCCCCGGCCTCCTGTACACGAGCACCACATGTGTATGATGTGCACACTAATCCCCCCCCCGGCCTCCTGTACACGAGCACCACATGTGTATGATGTGCACACTAATCCCCCCCCCCCCCCGGCCTCCTGTACACGAGCACCGCATGTGTATGATGTGCACACTAATCCCTCCCCCCCCCCCCCGGCCTCCTGTACACGAGCACCACATGTGTATGATGTGCACACTAATCCCCCCCCCCGGCCTCCTGTACACGAGCACCACATGTGTACGATGTGCACACTAATCCCCCCCCCCCGGCCTCCTGTACACGAGCACCACATGTGTATGATGTGCACTCTAATCCCCCCCCCCCGGCCTCCTGTACACGAGCACCACATGTGTATTATGTGCACACTAATCCCCCCCCCCCGGCCTCCTGTACACGAGCACCACATGTGTATGATGTGCACACTAATCCCTCCCCCCCCGGCCTCCTGTACACGAGCACCACATGTGTATGATGTGCACACTAATCCCCCCCACCCCCCGGCCTCCTGTACACGAGCACCACATGTGTATGATGTGCACACTAATCCCCCCCCCCCCGGCCTCCTGTACACGAGCACCGCTTGTGTATGATGTGCACACTAATCCCCCCCCCCCACCTCCTGTACAGGAGCACCACATGTGTATGATGTGCACACTAATCCCCCCCCCCACCTCCTGTACACGAGCACCACATGTGTATGATGTGCACACTAATCCCTCCCCCCCCCCCCCCCGGCCTCCTCTACACGAGCACCCACATGTGTATGATGTGCACACTAATCCCCCCCCCGGCCTCCTGTACACGAGCACCACATGTGTATGATGTGCACACTAATCCCTCCCCCCCCGGCCTCCTGTACACGAGCACCACATGTGTATGATATGCACACTAATCCCCCCCCCCCCCCGGCCTCCTGTACACGAGCACCGCTTGTGTATGATGTGCACACTAATCCCTCCCCCCCCCCCCCCGGCCTCCTGTACACGAGCACCGCTTGTGTATGATGTGCACACTAATCCCTCCCCCCCCCCTGGCCTCCTGTACACGAGCACCACATGTGTATGATGTGCACACTAATCCCCCCCCCCCCCGGCCTCCTGTACACGAGCACCACGTGTGTATGATGTGCACACTAATCCCTCCCCCCCGGCCTCCTGTACACGAGCACCACATGTGTATGATGTGCACACTAATCCCCCCCCCCTGGCCTCCTGTACACGAGCACCACATGTGTATGATGTGCACACTAATCCCCCCCCCCCGGCCTCCTGTACACGAGCACCACATGTGTATGATGTGCACACTAATCCCCCCCCCCCCGGCCTCCTGTACACGAGCACCACATGTGTATGATGTGCACACTAATCCCCCCCCAACCACCTCCTGTACACGAGCACCGCTTGTGTATGATGTGCACACTAATCCCTCCCCCCCCCCCGGCCTCCTGTACACGAGCACCACATGTGTATGATGTGCACACTAATCCCCCCCCCCCCGGCCTCCTGTACACGAGCACCACATGTGTATGATGTGCACACTAATCCCCCCCCCCCCCCGGCCTCCTGTACACGAGCACCACATGTGTATGATGTGCACACTAATCCCCCCCCCCCCGGCCTCCTGTACACGAGCACCACATGTGTATGATGTGCACACTAACCCCCCCCCCCCGGCCTCCTCTACACGAGCACCACATGTGTATGATGTGCACTCTAATCCCCCCCCCCCCCCGGCCTCCTGTACACGAGCACCGCATGTGTATGATGTGCACACTAATCCCCCCCCCCCCCGGCCTCCTGTACACGAGCACCACATGTGTATGATGTGCACACTAATCCCCCCCCCCCCCGGCCTCCTGTACACGAGCACCACATGTGTATGATGTGCACACTAATCCCCCCCCCCCGGCCTCCTGTACACGAGCACCACATGTGTATGATGTGCACACTAATCCCCCCCCCCCCGGCCTCCTGTACACGAGCACCACATGTGTATGATGTGCACACTAATCCCCCCCCCCCCCAGCCTCCTGTACACGAGCACCACATGTGTATGATGTGCACACTAATCCCCCCCCCCGGCCTCCTGTACACGAGAACCACATGTGTATGATGTGCACACTAATCCCCCCCCCCCCCGGCCTCCTGTACACGAGCACCACATGTGTATGATGTGCACACTAATCCCCCCCCCCCCCCCGGCCTCCTCTACACGAGCACCACATGTGTATGATGTGCACACTAATCCCTCCCCCCCCCCGGCCTCCTGTACACGAGCACCACATGTGTATGATGTGCACACTAATCCCTCCCCCCCCCCGGCCTCCTGTACACGAGCACCGCATGTGTATGATGTGCACACTAATCCCTCCCCCCCCCCCCCGGCCTCCTGTACACGAGCACCACATGTGTATGATGTGCACACTAATCCCCCCCCCCCGGCCTCCTGTACACGAGCACCACATGTGTATGATGTGCACACTAATCCCCCCCCCCCGGCCTCCTGTACACGAGCACCACATGTGTATGATGTGCACACTAATCCCCCCCCCCCGGCCTCCTGTACACGAGCACCACATGTGTATGATGTGCACACTAATCCCCCCCCCCCCCCCGGCTTCCTGTACACGAGCACCGCATGTGTATGATGTGCACACTAATCCCTCCCCCCCCGGCTCCTCTACACGAGCACCACATGTGTATGATGTGCACACTAATCCCTCCCCCCCCGGCTCCTCTACACGAGCACCACATGTGTATGATGTGCACACTAATCCCCCCCCCCCCCCGGCCTCCTGTACACGAGCACCACACGTGTATGATGTGCACACTAATCCCCCCCCCCCGGCCTCCTCTACACGAGCACCACATGTGTACGATGTGCACACTAATCCCCCCCCCCCCGGCCTCCTGTACACGAGCACCACATACGTATGATGTGCACACTAATCCCTCCCCCCCGGCCTCCTGTACACGAGCACCACATGTGTATGATATGCACACTAATCCCCCCCCCCCCGGCCTCCTGTACACGAGCACCGCTTGTGTATGATGTGCACACTAATCCCCCCCCCCACCTCCTGTACACGAGTACCACATGTGTATGATGTGCACACTAATCCCCCCCCCCGGCCTCCTGTACACGAGCACCGCTTGTGTATGATGTGCACACTAATCCCCCCCCCCCCCCGGCCTCCTGTACACGAGCACCACATGTGTATGATGTGCACACTAATCCCCCCCCCCGGCTCCTCTACACGAGCACCACATGTGTATGATGTGCACACTAATCCCTCCCCCCCCGGCTCCTCTACACGAGCACCACATGTGTATGATGTGCACACTAATCCCCCCCCCCCCCCGGCCTCCTGTACACGAGCACCACATGTGTATTATGTGCACACTAATCCCCCCCCCCCCGGCCTCCTGTACACGAGCACCACATGTGTATGATGTGCACACTAATCCCCCCCCCCCCGGCCTCCTGTACACGAGCACCACACGTGTATGATGTGCACACTAATCCCCCCCCCCCCCCCGGCCTCCTGTACACGAGCACCACATGTGTATGATGTGCACACTAATCCCTCCCCCCCCCCCCGGCCTCCTGTACACGAGCACCACATGTGTATGATGTGCACACTAATCCCTCCCCCCCCCGGCCTCCTGTACACGAGCACCACATGTGTACGATGTGCACACTAATCCCTCCCCCCCCCCCGGCCTCCTGTACACGAGCACCACATGTGTATGATGTGCACACTAATCCCTCCCCCCCCCCCGGCCTCCTGTACACGAGCACCACATGTGTATGATGTGCACACTAATCCCTCCCCCCCCCGGCCTCCTGTACACGAGCACCACATGTGTATGATGTGCACACTAATCCCTCCCCCCCCCCCCCGGCCTCCTGTACACGAGCACCACATGTGTATGATGTGCACACTAATCCCTCCCCCCCCCGGCCTCCTCTACACGAGCACCACATGTGTATGATGTGCACACTAATCCCTCCCCCCCCGGCCTCCTCTACACGAGCACCACATGTGTATGATGTGCACACTAATCCCCCCCCCCGGCCTCCTGTACACGAGCACCACATGTGTATGATGTGCACACTAATCCCCCCCCCACCCCCCGGCCTCCTCTACACGAGCACCACATGTGTATGATGTGCACACTAATCCCCCCCCCCCGGCTCCTCTACACGAGCACCGCATGTGTATGATGTGCACACTAATCCCCCCCCCCCCCCCGGCCTCCTCTACACGAGCACCGCATGTGTATGATGTGCACACTAATCCCTCCCCCCCCCCGGCCTCCTCTACACGAGCACCACATGTGTATGATGTGCACACTAATCCCTCCCCCCCCCGCCTCCTCTACACGAGCACCACACGTGTACGATGTGCACACTAATCCCCCCCCCGCCTCCTCTACACGAGCACCACATGTGTATGATGTGCACACTAATCCCTCTGCTTCTCAGGTGGTCCGAGGGCTCAGTGCTGGTGGCCGCGTCTTCGAATTCATGAGCCTGGAGCCGCAGATCCCACTGAGCGGAGGGGAAAGGATTCCCACCCAGTCCCTGTCAGGGGCCGTGTCCTTCCACAACGTCATGTTCAGGTGAGAGCCAGGGCCCCTCATCCGGCTGCGTCCCCTGCATGGTTAGTGATTACTCTGCCTGAGCTACCCGCAATGCCATGGTAATGTCTCCCAGGCAGATACTCCCAGCTCCTGCATGGTTAGTGATTACTCTGCCTGAGCTACCCGCAATGCCATGGGAATGTCTTCCAGGCAGATACTCCCAGCTCCTGCATGGTTAGTGATTACTCTGCCTGAGCTACCCGCAATGCCATGGGAATGTCTTCCAGGCAGATACTCCCAGCTCCTGCATGGTTAGTGATTACTCTGCCTGAGCTACCCGCAATGCCATGGGAATGTCTTCCAGGCAGATACTCCCAGCTCCTGCATGGTTAGTGATTACTCTACCTGAGCTCCCAGCCATTCCATGGGAATGTCTTCCAGGCAGATACTCCCAGCACCTGCATGGTTAGTGATTACTCTGCCTGAGCTACCTGCAATGCCATGGGAATGTCTTCCAGGCAGATACTCCCAGCTCCTGCATGGTTAGTGATTACTCTGCCTGAGC
The DNA here is from genome assembly GCF_040206685.1 of Ascaphus truei. Classification (NCBI taxonomy): domain Eukaryota; kingdom Metazoa; phylum Chordata; class Amphibia; order Anura; family Ascaphidae; genus Ascaphus; species Ascaphus truei. Next base: position 49,937 of record NW_027454717.1, read on the forward strand.
TACCAGCCACTCCATGGGAATGTCTTCCAGGCAGATACTCCCAGCACCTGCATGGTTAGTGATTACTCTGCCTGAGCTACCAGCCATTCCATGGGAATGTCTTCCAGGCAGATACTCCCAGCTCCTGCATGGTTAGTGATTACTCTGCCTGAGCTACCCGCAATGCCATGGGAATGTCTTCCAGGCAGATACTCCCATCTCCTGCATGGTTAGTGATTACTCTGCCTGAGCTACCCGCAATGCCATGGGAATGTCTTCCAGGCAGATACTCCCAGCTCCTGCATGGTTAGTGATTACCTGCCTGAGCTACCCGCAACGCCATGGGAATGTCTTCCAGACAGATACTCCCAGCACCTGCATGGTTAGTGATTACTCTGCCTGAGCTACCAGCCATTCCATGGGAATGTCTTCCAGGCAGATACTCCCTGCTCCTGCATGGTTAGTGATTACTCTGCCTGAGCTACCCGCAATGCCATGGGAATGTCTTCCAGGCAGATACTCCCAGCTCCTGCATGGTTAGTGATTTCTCTGCCTGAGCTACCCGCCATTCCATGGGTATGTCTTCCAGGCAGATACTCCCAGCTCCTGCATGGTTATTGATTACTCTGCCTGAGCTACCCGCAATGCCATGGGAATGTCTTCCAGGCAGATACTCCCAGCTCCTGCATGGTTAGTGATTACTCTGCCTGAGCTACCAGCCATTCCATGGTAATGTCTTCCAAGCAGATTCTCCCAGCTCCTGCATGGTTAGTGATTACTCTACCTGAGCTCCCAGCCATTCCATGGGAATGTCTTCCAGGCAGATACTCCCAGCTCCTGCATGGTTAGTGATTACTCTGCCTGAGCTACCCGCAATGCCATGGAATGTCTTCCAGGCAGATACTCCCAGCTCCTGCATGGTTAGTGATTACTCTGCCTGAGCTACCGGCAATGCCATGGGAATGTCTTCCAGGCAGATACTCCCAGCTCCTGCATGGTTAGTGATTACTCTGCCTGAGCTACCAGCCACTCCATGGGAATGACTTCCAGGCAGATACTCCCAGCTCATGCATGGTTAGTGATTACTCTGCCTGAGCTACCAGCCACTCAATGGGAATGTCTTCCAGGCAGATACTCCCAGCTCCTGCATGGTTAGTGATTACTCTGCCTGAGCTACCAGCCAGTCCACGGGAATGTCTTCCAGGCAAATACTCCCAGCTGGTGCATGGATAGTGATTACTCTGCCTGAGCTACCCGCAATGCCATGGGAATGACTTCCAGGCAGATACTCCCAGCTCCTGCATGGTTAGTGATTACTCTGCCTGAGCTACCAGCCATTCCATGGGAATGACTTCCAGGCAGATACTCCCAGCACCTGCATGGTTAGTGATTACTCTGCCTGAGCTACCAGCCATTCCATGGGAATGTCTTCCAGGCAGATACTCCCAGCTCCTGCATGGTTAGTGATTACTCTGCCTGAGCTACCAGCCATTCCATGGGAATGACTTCCAGGCAGATACTCCCAGCACCTGCATGGTTAGTGATTACTCTGCCTGAGCTACCGCAATGCCATGGGAATGTCTTCCAGGCAGATACTCCCAGCTCCTGCATGGTTAGTGATTACTCTGCCTGAGCTACCAGCCATTCCATGGGAATGTCTTCCAGGCAGATACTCCCAGCTCCTGCATGGTTAGTGATTACACTGCCTGATCTACCAGCCACTCATGGGAATGTCTTCCAGGCAGATACTCCCAGCTGGTGCATGGTTAGTGATTACTCTGCCTGAGCTACCAGCCATTCCATGGGAATGTCTTCCAGGCAGATACTCCCAGCTCCTGCATGGTTAGTGATTACTCTGCCTGAGCTACCCGCAATGCCATGGGAATGTCTTCAGGCAGATACTCCCAGCTCCTGCATGGTTAGTGATTACTCTGCCTGAGCTACCAGCCATTCCATGGGAATGACTTCCAGGCAGATACTGCCCAGCTCCTGCATGGTTAGTGATTACTCTGCCTGAGCTACCAGCCATTCCATGGAATGACTTCCAGGCAGATACTCCCAGCTCTTGCATGGTTAGTGATTACTCTGCCTGAGCTACCCGCAATGCCATGGGAATGTCTTCAAGGCAGATACTCCCAGCACCTGCATGGTTAGTGATTACTCTGCCTGAGCTACCAGGCATTCCATGGGAATGACTTCCAGGCAGACACTCCCAGCTCCTGCATGGTTAGTGATTACTCTGCCTGAGTTACCAGCCATTCCATGGGAATGTCTTCCAGGCAGATACTCCCAGCTCCTGCATGGTTAGTGATTACTCTGCCTGAGCTACCAGCCATTCCATGGCAATGTCTTCCAGGCAGATACTCCCAGCTCTTGCATGGTTAGTGATTACTCTGCCTGAGCTACCCGCAATGCCATGGGAATGTCTTCCAGGCAGATACTCCCAGCACTTGCATGGTTAGTGATTACTCTGCCTGAGCTACCCGCAATGCCATGGGAATGTCTTCCAGGCAGATACTCCCAGCTCCTGCATGGTTAGTGATTACTCTGCCTGAACTTCCAGCCATTCCATGGGAATGTCTTCCAGGCAGATACTCCCAGCTCCTGCATGGTTAGTGATTACTCTGCCTGAGCTACCCGCAATGCCATGGGAATGTCTTCCAGGCAGATACTCCCAGCACCTGCATGGTTAGTGATTACTCTGCCTGAGCTACCCGCAATGCCATGGGAGTGTCTTCCAGGCAGATACTCCCAGCTGGTGCATGGTTAGTGATTACTCTGCCTGAGCTACCCGCAATGACATGGGAATGACTTCCAGGCAGATACTCCCAGCACCTGCATGGTTAGTGATTACTCTGCCTGAGCTACCCGCAATGCCATGGGAGTGTCTTCCAGGCAGATACTCCCAGCACCCGCATGGTTAGTGATTACTCTGCCTGAGCTACCCGCAATGCCATGGGAATGACTTCCAGGCAGATACTCCCAGCACCTGCATGGTTAGTGATTACTCTGCCTGAGCTACCCGCCACTCCATGGGAATGTCTTCCAGGCAGATACTCCCAGCTCCTGCATGGTTAGTGATTACTCTGCCTGAGCTACCGGCCATTCCATGGGAATGTCTTCCAGGCAGATACTCCCAGCTCCTGCATGGTTAGTGATTACTCTGCCTGAGCTCCCAGCCATTCCTTGGGAATGTCTTCCAGGCAGATACTCCCAGCTCCCGCATGGTTAGTGATTACTCTGCCTGAGCTCCCAGCCATTCCATGGGAATGACTTCCAGGCAGATACTCCCAGCTCCTGCATGGTTAGTGATTACACTGCCTGAGCTACCAGCCATTCCATGGAATGTCTTCCAGGCAGATACTCCCAGCTCCCGCATGGTTAGTGATTACTCTGCCTGAGCTCCCAGCCATTCCATGGGAATGTCTTCCAGGCAGATACTCCCAGCACCTGCATGGTTAGTGATTACTCTGCTGAGCTACCCGCCATTCCATGGGAATGTCTTCCAGGCAGATACTCCCAGCTCCTGCATGGTTAGTGATTACTCTGCCTGAGCTCCCAGCCATTCCATGGGAATGTCTTCCAGGCAGATACTCCCAGCTCCTGCATGGTTAGTGATTACTCTGCCTGAGCTCCCAGCCATTCCTTGGGAATGTCTTCCAGGCAGATACTCCCAGCTCCCGCATGGTTAGTGATTACTCTGCCTGAGCTCCCAGCCATTCCATGGGAATGTCTTCCAGGCAGATACTCCCAGCTCCTGCATGGTTAGTGATTACTCTGCCTGAGCTCCCAGCCATTCCTTGGGAATGTCTTCCAGGCAGATACTCCCAGCTCCTGCATGGTTAGTGATTACTCTGCCTGAGCTACCCGCAATGACATGGGAATGTCTTCCAGGCAGATACTCCCAGCACCTGCATGGTTAGTGATTACTCTGCCTGAGCTACCCGCAATGCCATGGGAATGTCTTCCAAGCAGATACTCCCAGCTCCTGCATGGTTAGTGATTACACTGCCTGAGCTACCAGCCACTCCATGGGAATGTCTTCCAGGCAGATACTCCCAGCTCCTGCATGGTTAGTGATTACTCTGCCTGAGCTACCCGCAATGCCATGGGAATGTCTTCCAGGCAGATACTCCCATCTCCTGCATGGTTAGTGACTACTCTGCCTGAGCTACCCGCAATGCCATGGGAATGACTTCCAGGCAGATACTCCCAGCTCTTGCATGGTTAGTGATTACTCTGCCTGAGCTACCCGCAATGCCATGGGAATGTCTTCAAGGCAGATACTCCCAGCACCTGCATGGTTAGTGATTACTCTGCCTGAGCTACCAGGCATTCCATGGAATGTCTTCCAGGCAGATACTCCCAGCTCCTGCATGGTTAGTGATTACTCTGCCTGAGCTACCCGCAATGCCATGGGAATGTCTTCCAGGCAGATACTCCCAGCTCCTGCATGGTTAGTGATTACACTGCCTGAGCTACCCGCCACTCCATGGGAATGTCTTTCAGGCAGATACTCCCAGCTCCCGCATGGTTAGTGATTACTCTGCCTGAGCTACCAGCCATTCCATGGGAATATCTTCCAGGCAGATACTCCCAGCTCCCGCATGGTTAGTGATTACTCTGCCTGAGCTACCGGCCATTCCATGGGAATGTCTTCCAGGCAGATACTCCCAGCTCCTGCATGGTTAGTGATTACTCTGCCTGAGCTACCCGCCACTCCATGGGAATGTCTTTCAGGCAGATACTCCCAGCTCCCGCATGGTTAGTGATTACTCTGCCTGAGCTACCAGCCATTCCATGGGAATGTCTTCCAGGCAGATACTCCCAGCTCCTGCATGGTTAGTGATTACTCTGCCTGAGCTACCGGCCATTCCATGGGAATGTCTTCCAGGCAGATACTCCCTGCTCCCGCATGGTTAGTGATTACTCTGCCTGAGCTACCGGCCATTCCATGGGAATGTCTTCCAGGCAGATACTCCCAGCTCCCGCATGGTTAGTGATTACACTGCCTGAGCTACCCGCCACTCCATGGGAATGTCTTTCAGGCAGATACTCCCAGCTCCCGCATGGTTAGTGATTACTCTGCCTGAGCTACCAGCCATTCCATGGGAATGTCTTCCAGGCAGATACTCCCAGCTCCCGCATGGTTAGTGATTACTCTGCCTGAGCTACCGGCCATTCCATGGGAATGTCTTCCAGGCAGATACTCCCAGCTCCTGCATGGTTAGTGATTACTCTGCCTGAGCTACCCGCCACTCCATGGGAATGTCTTTCAGGCAGATACTCCCAGCTCCCGCATGGTTAGTGATTACTCTGCCTGAGCTACCAGCCATTCCATGGGAATGTCTTCCAGGCAGATACTCCCAGCTCCCGCATGGTTAGTGATTACTCTGCCTGAGCTACCGGCCATTCCATGGGAATGTCTTCCAGGCAGATACTCCCAGCTCCCGCATGGTTAGTGATTACTCTGCCTGAGCTACCGGCCATTCCATGGGAATGTCTTCCAGGCAGATACTCCCAGCTCCCGCATGGTTAGTGATTACTCTGCCTGAGCTACCAGCCATTCCATGGAATGTCTTCCAGGCAGATACTCCCAGCCCCTGTATTGTTCTTTTATGTACATCACTGGTTCTTGTATGTAGCTCTGCTTATGGATATTCTATCATCTATATCACTGGGGTAGGATCGTTACCGTTTATCTTCGGGGGTCCCATCTGATCTCAGATAAACACGGGGAGATTAAATGCCCGATATTCATGCAACATCCACAGCCGCTATAATGCCCCATTCTGCTCACGTGATTGCTGATCCTGAGCGCAAAGGTTAGCCAGGGTTAATCTGGGGGCACAAGGGTTCAGACGCGTCAGAGAGGAGTTTGCACCCAGGATATTGTGTTTTATTTCCCCTCCAGCTGTGACAGACGTTTCTGCGCGTAGGATAACCTACCTCCTGGAGCAGAGCAGGAAAGGGAGCAAATAATCGGCTGTTAACTCCCATTATAACTTAAGGCCACCTCAGTGTAAAAACGCATACACAAACACTTTCACAAACGTACACACACGTCTCCCCTGTCACACACTGCATGAACACACACACAGTCACAAACGTACAGACGCAAGTCTCCCCCGTCACACACTGCATGAACACAAACACTTTCACAAACATACACACACACGTCTCCCCTGTCACACACTGCATGAACACAAACACTTTCACAAACGTACACACACGTCTCCCCTGTCACACACTGCATGAACACACACACAGTCAGGTCACTCTCCTTATCTTTCTTACACACTCCAATGGGATCACTGTCCTAAAATGCGAACCCCCCTCTCACACAAATGTGCGGGTGCCATGGGCTTAACTACTAAAACGGGCCAGTGGCACGCACATCGCAAGGCTTACATCGTGGGGATTTAATGTACACGCACATCGCAAGGCTTACATCGTGGGGATTTAATGTACACGCACATCGCCAGGCTTACATCGTGGGGATTTAATGTACACGCACATCGCCAGGCTTACATCGTGGGGATTTAATGTACACGCACATCGCCAGGCTTACATCGTGGGGATTTAATGTACACGCACATCGCAAGGCTTACATCGTGGGGATTTAATGTACACGCACATCGCCAGGCTTACATCGTGGGGATTTAATGTACACGCACATCGCAAGGCTTACATCGTGGGGATTTAATGTACATGCACATCGCCAGGCTTACATCGTGGGATTTAATGTACACGCACATCGCCAGGCTTACATCGTGGGGATTTAATGTACACGCACATCGCAAGGCTTACATCGTGGGGATTTAATGTACATGCACATCGCCAGGCTTACATCGTGGGGATTTAATGTACACGCACATCGCCAGGCTTACATCGTGGGGATTTAATGTACATGCACATCGCCAGGCTTACATCGTGGGGATTTAATGTACATGCACATCGCCAGGCTTACATCGTGGGGATTTAATGTACATGCACATCGCCAGGCTTACATCGTGGGGATTTAATGTACACGCACATCGCCAGGCTTACATCGTGGGGATTTAATGTACATGCACATCGCAAGGCTTACATCGTGGGGATTTAATGTACATGCACATCGCCAGGCTTACATCGTGGGGATTTAATGTACACGCACATCGCCAGGCTTACATCGTGGGGATTTAATGTACATGCACATCGCCAGGCTTACATCGTGGGGATTTAATGTACACGCACATCGCCAGGCTTACATCGTGGGGATTTAATGTACACGCACATCGCAAGGCTTACATCGTGGGGATTTAATGTACATGCACATCGCAAGGCTTACATCGTGGGATTTAATGTACACGCACATCGCAAGGCTTACATCGTGGGGATTTAATGTACATGCACATCGCCAGGCTTACATCGTGGGATTTAATGTACACGCACATCGCCAGGCTTACATCGTGGGGATTTAATGTACACGCACATCGCAAGGCTTACATCGTGGGGATTTAATGTACACGCACATCGCCAGGCTTACATCGTGGGGATTTAATGTACACGCACATCGCCAGGCTTACATCGTGGGGATTTAATGTACACGCACATCGCCAGGCTTACATCGTGGGGATTTAATGTACACGCACATCGCCAGGCTTACATCGTGGGGATTTAATGTACACGCACATCGCAAGGCTTACATCGTGGGGATTTAATGTACACGCACATCGCAAGGCTTACATCGTGGGGATTTAATGTACATGCACATCGCCAGGCTTACATCGTGGGGATTTAATGTACACGCACATCGCAAGGCTTACATCGTGGGGATTTAATGTACATGCACATCGCCAGGCTTACATCGTGGGGATTTAATGTACACGCACATCGCCAGGCTTACATCGTGGGGATTTAATGTACATGCACATCGCCAGGCTTACATCGTGGGGATTTAATGTACATGCACATCGCCAGGCTTACATCGTGGGGATTTAATGTACACGCACATCGCCAGGCTTACATCGTGGGGATTTAATGTACACGCACATCGCCAGGCTTACATCGTGGGGATTTAATGTACATGCACATCGCCAGGCTTACATCGTGGGATTTAATGTACACGCACATCGCCAGGCTTACATCGTGGGGATTTAATGTACACGCACATCGCAAGGCTTACATCGTGGGGATTTAATGTACATGCACATCGCAAGGCTTACATCGTGGGGATTTAATGTACATGCACATCGCAAGGCTTACATCGTGGGGATTTAATGTACATGCACATCGCAAGGCTTACATCGTGGGGATTTAATGTACACGCACATCGCCAGGCTTACATCGTGGGGATTTAATGTACATGCACATCGCCAGGCTTACATCGTGGGGATTTAATGTACACGCACATCGCCAGGCTTACATCGTGGGGATTTAATGTACACGCACATCGCAAGGCTTACATCGTGGGGATTTAATGTACATGCACATCGCCAGGCTTACATCGTGGGGATTTAATGTACACGCACATCGCCAGGCTTACATCGTGGGGATTTAATGTACATGCACATCGCAAGGCTTACATCGTGGGGATTTAATGTACACGCACATCGCCAGGCTTACATCGTGGGGATTTAATGTACACGCACATCGCCAGGCTTACATCGTGGGGATTTAATGTACACACACATCGCAAGGCTTACATCGTGGGGATTTAATGTACACGCACATCGCCAGGCTTACATCGTGGGGATTTAATGTACACGCACATCGCCAGGCTTACATCGTGGGGATTTAATGTACACGCACATCGCCAGGCTTACATCGTGGGGATTTAATGTACACGCACATCGCCAGGCTTACATCGTGGGATTTAATGTACACGCACATCGCCAGGCTTACATCGTGGGGATTTAATGTACACGCACATCGCCAGGCTTACATCGTGGGGATTTAATGTACACGCACATCGCCAGGCTTACATCGTGGGGATTTAATGTACACGCACATCGCCAGGCTTACATCGTGGGGATTTAATGTACACGCACATCGCCAGGCTTACATCGTGGGGATTTAATGTACATGCACATCGCCAGGCTTACATCGTGGGGATTTAATGTACACGCACATCGCAAGGCTTACATCGTGGGGATTTAATGTACACGCACATCGCCAGGCTTACATCGTGGGGATTTAATGTACATGCACATCGCAAGGCTTACATCGTGGGGATTTAATGTACACGCACATCGCCAGGCTTACATCGTGGGGATTTAATGTACATGCACATCGCCAGGCTTACATCGTGGGGATTTAATGTACACGCACATCGCAAGGCTTACATCGTGGGGATTTAATGTACACGCACATCGCCAGGCTTACATCGTGGGGATTTAATGTACACGCACATCGCCAGGCTTACACCGTGGGGATTTAATGTACATGCACATCGCAAGGCTTACATCGTGGGGATTTAATGTACACACACATCGCAAGGCTTACATCGTGGGGATTTAATGTACACGCACATCTCCAGGCTTACATCGTGGTGATTTAATGTACATGCACATCGCCAGGCTTACATCGTGGGGATTTAATGTACACGCACATCGCCAGGCTTACATCGTGGGGATTTAATGTACATGCACATCGCCAGGCTTACATCGTGGGGATTTAATGTACACGCACATGGCCAGGCTTACATCGTGGGGATTTAATGTACACGCACATCGCCAGGCTTACATCGTGGGGATTTAATGTACACGCACATCGCAAGGCTTACATCGTGGGGATTTAATGTACACGCACATCGCCAGGCTTACATCGTGGGGATTTAATGTACACGCACATCGCCAGGCTTACATCGTGGGGATTTAATGTACACGCACATCGCAAGGCTTACATCGTGGGGATTTAATGTACATGCACATCGCCAGGCTTACATCGTGGGGATTTAATGTACACGCACATCGCCAGGCTTACATCGTGGGGATTTAATGTACACGCACATCGCCAGGCTTACATCGTGGGGATTTAATGTACATGCACATCGCCAGGCTTACATCGTGGGGATTTAATGTACATGCACATCGCAAGGCTTACATCGTGGGGATTTAATGTACACGCACATCGCCAGGCTTACATCGTGGGGATTTAATGTACACGCACATCGCCAGGCTTACATCGTGGGGATTTAATGTACACGCACATCGCAAGGCTTACATCGTGGGGATTTAATGTACATGCACATCGCCAGGCTTACATCGTGGGGATTTAATGTACACGCACATCGCAAGGCTTACATCGTGGGGATTTAATGTACATGCACATCGCCAGGCTTACATCGTGGGGATTTAATGTACATGCACATCGCCAGGCTTACATCGTGGGGATTTAATGTACACGCACATCGTAAGGCTTACATCGTGGGGATTTAATGTACATGCACATCGCAAGGCTTACATCGTGGGGATTTAATGTACATGCACATCGCCAGGCTTACATCGTGGGGATTTAATGTACACGCACATCGCCAGGCTTACATCGTGGGGATTTAATGTACACGCACATCGCCAGGCTTACATCGTGGGGATTTAATGTACACGCACATCGCAAGGCTTACATCGTGGGGATTTAATGTACACGCACATCGCAAGGCTTACATCGTGGGGATTTAATGTACACACACATCGCCAGGCTTACATCGTGGGGATTTAATGTACATGCACATCGCCAGGCTTACATCGTGGGGATTTAATGTACATGCACATCGCCAGGCTTACATCGTGGGGATTTAATGTACATGCACATCGCCAGGCTTACATCGTGGGGATTTAATGTACATGCACATCGCCAGGCTTACATCGTGGGGATTTAATGTACACGCACATCGCCAGGCTTACATCGTGGGGATTTAATGTACACGCACATCGCCAGGCTTACATCGTGGGGATTTAATGTACATGCACATCGCAAGGCTTACATCGTGGGGATTTAATGTACACGCACATCGCCAGGCTTACATCGTGGGGATTTAATGTACACGCACATCGCAAGGCTTACATCGTGGGATTTAATGTACATGCACATCGCAAGGCTTACATCGTGGGGATTTAATGTACACGCACATCGCAAGGCTTACATCGTGGGGATTTAATGTACATGCACATCGCAAGGCTTACATCGTGGGGATTTAATGTACACGCACATCGCCAGGCTTACATCGTGGGGATTTAATGTACACGCACATCGCCAGGCTTACATCGTGGGGATTTAATGTACATGCACATCGCCAGGCTTACATCGTGGGGATTTAATGTACACGCACATCGCCAGGCTTACATCGTGGGGATTTAATGTACACGCACATCGCCAGGCTTACATCGTGGGGATTTAATGTACACGCACATCGCAAGGCTTACATCGTGGGGATTTAATGTACACTGCACATCGCCAGGCTTACATCGTGGGGATTTAATGTACAACGCACATCGCCAGGCTTACATCGTGGGGATTTAATGTACATGCACATCGCCAGGCTTACATCGTGGGGATTTAATGTACACGCACATCGCCAGGCTTACATCGTGGGGATTTAATGTACATGCACATCGCCAGGCTTACATCGTGGGGATTTAATGTACACGCACATCGCCAGGCTTACATCGTGGGGATTTAATGTACACGCACATCGCCAGGCTTACATCGTGGGGATTTAATGTACACGCACATCGCAAGGCTTACATCGTGGGGATTTAATGTACACGCACATCGCCAGGCTTACATCGTGGGGATTTAATGTACATGCACATCGCAAGGCTTACATCATGGGGATTTAATGTACATGCACATCGCCAGGCTTACATCGTGGGGATTTAATGTACACGCACATCGCCAGGCTTACATCGTGGGGATTTAATGTACACGCACATCGCCAGGCTTACATCGTGGGGATTTAATGTACACGCACATCGCCAGGCTTACATCGTGGGGATTTAATGTACACGCACATCGCCAGGCTTACATCGTGGGGATTTAATGTACACGCACATCGCCAGGCTTACATCGTGGGGATTTAATGTACATGCACATCGCCAGGCTTACATCGTGGGGATTTAATGTACACGCACATCGCCAGGCTTACATCGTGGGGATTTAATGTACACGCACATCGCCAGGCTTACATCGTGGGGATTTAATGTACACGCACATCGCCAGGCTTACATCGTGGGGATTTAATGTACATGCACATCGCCAGGCTTACATCGTGGGGATTTAATGTACACGCACATCGCCAGGCTTACATCGTGGGGATTTAATGTACACGCACATCGCCAGGCTTACATCGTGGGGATTTAATGTACACAGCACATCGCCAGGCTTACATCGTGGGGATTTAATGTACACGCACATCGCAAGGCTTACATCGTGGGGATTTAATGTACACGCACATCGCAAGGCTTACATCGTGGGGATTTAATGTACACGCACATCGCCAGGCTTACATCGTGGGGATTTAATGTACACGCACATCGCCAGGCTTACATCGTGGGGATTTAATGTACACGCACATCGCCAGGCTTACATCGTGGGGATTTAATGTACACGCACATCGCCAGGCTTACATCGTGGGGATTTAATGTACACGCACATCGCCAGGCTTACATCGTGGGGATTTAATGTACACGCACATCGCAAGGCTTACATCGTGGGGATTTAATGTACACGCACATCGCAAGGCTTACATCGTGGGGATTTAATGTACACGCACATCGCCAGGCTTACATCGTGGGGATTTAATGTACACGCACATCGCCAGGCTTACATCGTGGGGATTTAATGTACACGCACATCGCAAGGCTTACATCGTGGGGATTTAATGTACACGCACATCGCCAGGCTTACATCGTGGGGATTTAATGTACACGCACATCGCAAGGCTTACATCGTGGGGATTTAATGTACACAGCACATCGCCAGGCTTACATCGTGGGGATTTAATGTACACGCACATCGCCAGGCTTACATCGTGGGGATTTAATGTACACGCACATCGCCAGGCTTACATCGTGGGGATTTAATGTACATGCACATCGCCAGGCTTACATCGTGGGGATTTAATGTACACGCACATCGCCAGGCTTACATCGTGGGGATTTAATGTACACGCACATCGCCAGGCTTACATCGTGGGGATTTAATGTACACGCACATCGCCAGGCTTACATCGTGGGGATTTAATGTACACGCACATCGCAAGGCTTACATCGTGGGGATTTAATGTACACGCACATCGCCAGGCTTACATCGTGGGGATTTAATGTACACGCACATCGCCAGGCTTACATCGTGGGGATTTAATGTACACGCACATCGCCAGGCTTACATCGTGGGGATTTAATGTACACGCACATCGCCAGGCTTACATCGTGGGGATTTAATGTACACGCACATCGCCAGGCTTACATCGTGGGGATTTAATGTACACGCACATCGCCAGGCTTACATCGTGGGGATTTAATGTACACGCACATCGCCAGGCTTACATCGTGGGGATTTAATGTACACGCACATCGCCAGGCTTACATCGTGGGGATTTAATGTACACGCACATCGCCAGGCTTACATCGTGGGGATTTAATGTACACGCACATCGCCAGGCTTACATCGTGGGGATTTAATGTACACGCACATCGCCAAGGCTTACATCGTGGGGGATTTAATGTACACGCACATCGCCAGGCTTACATCGTGGGGATTTAATGTACACGCACATCGCCAAGGCTTACAATCGTGGGGATTTAATGTACACGCACATCGCAAGGCTTACATCGTGGGGATTTAATGTACACGCACATCGCCAGGCTTACATCGTGGGGATTTAATGTACA
>NW_027454720.1:0-63595 GCF_040206685.1 Ascaphus truei
GTATATTACTAAGGTAACATTATCTATCTTTACAGTTTGCAGCTTAAACTGCTGCGAACATTGACAACAAATTGTCACCAACAGGAAAACCTTGAAAATATCTTGCACTGCTGGGGAGGTGGGCTAAAACCTGCTATAGAAATCATAGGATGCAACCTATAGGATGCTTTAAAACTCATACAAATTGCATTAAGAGTTTAATTTACAAAAATGTAAACAGTCACTATCATCTAATTTTTTTTACTTAAATAAAGCTTTGTGCACTTGGCCAAAGAATGTCCATTTGTAACTATAGCCCAGTTCACATATGCAAGATAGATACTATATAATGTAAGTAAACTCGGTTTGGTTGCAGTCTTTCAATGACCCATAGGGCCTTTAACTGTCAATTCAACACAATGCTATAAGAATGGTTTTACCGACATTCTGAGAACAATCTGTCATACTGGACATGTTTAAAACAAATGATAAAAGATGTATCACATAATGTTATATGTTACAGAATAGCAAGTGTTACTTGATAAACAGTTGAAATAGGAAAATCATATGACCCAATTTGTTGCTGTTAAATAGTTCTCAGGAGTCACTATGAATTATGGAACTCATTTAAAAGTGAAAGACCAATTATACCAGAAAATATTTACAACACTTTTACATCAATTGCCAGACAAAGCTTTTACAAACATGGCTATAAAAAAAGCTGATTACATTCACTTGAAGTTATGAACATAGTAAATAATAGTATGTTTATCAGCCAGTGGCACGAGCCAACGATTTACATGAAAAAGTGAGGTAAACAGCAGATCTGAGATACAGACACTTCAACATTATTCTGCGGTTGAGAAAAAGACTCTCGTTACACTCGTGTCTCTCTAATTTTCTATCCTTTGTCACAATGCAAAAAATGTGCTAAAACACAAGGAATAGGCAATTGTAGTTAGACACAGACAAAATCCTGTGGATTTCAGCAGGGTGCTGTCAGCAAATTGTGTATGTATTGTAAAGTAGATATAGGAAAATTTACTTTTCATTGCAAAAAATCAGGACTTGGAAAAAGTAGAAGCTACATCTTAAAAAGGTGAAATAAAACACACAGGTAATGAAAGCAATACTACACCCCCCCCCCCTTTTTTTTTTAAATATGAAAAGCATGTGACAATGTGTAGTTCTATATTCTTACCTAAGTTGTCAATCGTTAGGTGCTCCTGTTATAAATCTGTACGTGCCTAACGAAATGCCCCTTTCTAACTTTGTGCTGCAGTCTGTGAAATGCTGCAGCTGATATGTAACATTATATAACTAAGTGTAACTCATTATTATTACACTTTCAGAGTGATAGACAGTCTGATATTTGGAACACAGCAACAGATCTGTTTGTGATACTTTGTTGCCAAAGGGCAGAGCTCAAAAAGTTGCATGTCAGAGCCGGTTTTAAAAAAGGACGTGGACATTACGTTCTAAGTGGTTGCTGTAGCATTGGTTTTTGCATTACAAAAATAATTTTAAATGGCATTAGCCATTTTTTAAAATGCAGACAGTTTTATCTAATACTGCAGAACTGATTTATTTAAAAATATATAGGATGTTTCCCGTTTTGCTGCTTTAATAAGTTCTTGCTGATTGTACATGCATCTGTGTTACTGTCTGATTAGATTTCAATATAGATTAAGTATGTCATAAAAATAGAGTATGTATGTATGTATGCAATCATTCCCCAGGCTGCCCTAATTAACAGGAGCTAATGGCTTTTAACCACTTGGAGCATATGAAAGACAATAGAACCGCTGTATCGCCTTTCTAAACATTCTAAAGTCTTCATAAACAAATTGAAACTATGAGGATTTTTGATGAATCCACTACATTCCACCATTCATGATTTACCTCATATCTGTATGGACAATAGGTCAACGTTGTATATCCATATACAGTGGTTGACAAACCACCAAAAAATTTACTCGCCACACAAAAAAATCTATTCGCCACCTAGTACCAAACGTGTGCTGCTTGGGCCAATATTTACTCGCCCGGGCGTTAAATCCACTCGCCCGGGGCGAGCAAATGTATAGGTTTGTCGAACACTGTCCATATATATATATATATATATATGGGTAGTGTTTGCTGCTGCGGGGGTCTATGCTTCTCATTGGGACAACCTGTAGCATTAATTCTTTGGTGTCACATCAGCAGCGGTCACATGATCACCAAAGACGTTCATCCTTACTACATCTTTACTTTGTCAGAAATAAATGCTTTTTCATGTTATGTTAGACAGGGAGGTTTAAGCCTCCTCCAACGTAATAAAAGGTGGAAACTACAAGTATTGAAGGGAAAACACAAATAAGAGGGGGAGGATACAGAGAGCTGCATCATTGTATCCAGCAGTTAATACTGTGAAGGCCTCATGTTACTTCCCACTAACTCCTCCTATTTACATTGCTCACTTTGTGCACAGAACCACACTGGCAAGATCGGAGCGCAGAATCTGGATATATTGACTCTAAGGTAGAAGATGAATATTTAGAACCTTGTCCTTTATTGTCCGACTCAGTGGCGATTGAAGGAAACCAGGATTTTTTCACCCCAAAATAGTCTGAACAGCTGCTTCAGACTATATAGAATTAATCATAATAATGACTTTATTTGTATAGCGCTTTTCTCCCAAATGGGACTCAAACCGCTTCACAGTTACAAAAATAAGAACTAAGACGAAAACATTTATGGTTATAAAAGAGACCAAACACAAGATACAACGCAGGATGGGACGGTTTTGTGGCTATTAAATGCCAGACTGGTTGTGGTTCATTAATTAAATGCCTAGGTAAACAGGCAGGTCTGTTTTTATAGATTTCCAGAGACGGGGCCTGTCGACCTGTATGAGGCAGACTGCTCCAACAATTACCCACTTAGTTGCAAATATTTCTGGCACGTAGCCATAGAGAGATAAATTGGATAAGATAATGGCGATACATGCAAACATCCCATCCTACTATATGTATCTTATATATCCGCCCTATCTTTTCCTATTAGCATTCCCCAAATCGGAAGCTGAAACCTCTATTTGCTGCAACTTTGCTCCAAAATTGCATGGATCCATCTTCGCTCCAGATATATATCAAGGAAAATATATCCATTCTTTTTATTACAGAATTCAACGTTTTGTTGCCCAGGGAATATGACATTCTAATAGAATGTCCTTGCGGCCAGTATAATTGAGTCATTAGTATATATTATTAATACAGAACATTCCTTTTCCTTCTCAAGCAATAGATGCTGCAGATTGCGTGGCTTTTTTTTTAAAAAAAAAAAGCTAGTTTTGTGATTAGCATTTTCTTTACTGCTCTAGTTATTTATTTTTTCTCTCAAAGAAAGACTTTATACATGGCGATACACTTGTATGTATGTATCTTTATTTATATAGCGCCATTAGTGTACATAGCGCTTCACAGAAGTAATGCACGAGACAATCATATAAATAACAAATAATACAAATAACACATCATGGGAATAAGTGCTTCAGGCATAAAAGTAACATTTCGGAACAGGAGTCCCTGCTCTGGGAAGCTTACAATCTAATTTAACTACTTCTGAACTACACTGCTCTGCTCACAGCTCAATACTTACTTCTACCACTTGTGTCTATGCAACAAAGCAAATCAGTCCCTTTAAGTAAAGACACATTTTTTTTTCTTGCTGTATAGTTAATAGTTGGCGCAGCTCAATGCTTTGTATAAAACCATTTTTCTTTACCGGACACTCTGTAAAACTAATGTTGAAGTGCCGCCTAGTGGTCAATAGATGTATTTGCATTCAGCTGCCTCCCTTCCTGCATTTTTTTTTCTAATTTGTATGTGTTTTTTTTTTTTGTTGTGAAAATTATATAGAATATAAATATAAAATAATGGTCTTGAGCCAATTCAATTTAGATAATGAACATAATTACTGTCAGTTAAATAACGGCAAAGTACAATTAAATTCTTAACTGCAAATTTATTTTACCACACAAAGAATATAATTAAATTGTGTAATTACCCATAAAGAGACTCTTGTTAAGTGTTTGTAATTGTAAGTTCGGATACCTTAATTTCTCAGTGTTTGAAACATGGTATAGACTATAAGGATATATCACTATTCAGATCTCATGTTGATTTCAAGTCCAACTGAAGGGGGAAAAGAACATGTAAACATATTTTTATTGATATCTAAACAAATACTATTTCCCAGAATAAAATATTATGCGGTGAAAACATCATGTATTTCTACTGTAGTTTACTTTGTTGCAACATATTTGTAGTGTAGTTTTGGATCCAAGTGTAAAATATCTCTAACTATATTTGAAAGCTTTATGCTACGGCCCCAGCCTTCCCTTCTGCACGCGCGCCTGGCGGCGCGTGCAGAGACTACAGCCGCGACCGGCGGTCTGTAGGGGAGCCCTAGGGGAGCGCGGGGTGGCGCCATGATGGGGGGCGTGGCCATGACGGGGCATATCTGCCCTGACATTGGCTTCCCTGCTTGGGTACGCGTCACAGCGCTTTGCATGCCCACACACACGGCCACTGGGGTCTGCCCCATAGCGGGGACTCAGCCTTAGACATTTTTAAAGCTGCAGACCAAGCAATATCCTACATGTGTGTTTTTCTTTATAAATAAATCAGTTCTGTACTATGAGAAATTACTTGTAGCCTTTTTTTAATCAACCCGAAATTACATTTTTAATGTATTATAATGTAACATGCCTTTTTTTGTTTCTATAGCCACCATGTACAAAGTCACATCCGCTTCCTCTTCTGAAACAGGCTCTGGCACACCCCTTTTTGAGCCCAGCCCTCTCTTTAGCAGTGTACCAATTGTATCTAGTGATTGCCTGGTCACGTGATCTTCCCCACAGAACTTTGTCATCTTATTATCCAAATGCGTTCCACTGACTGTAGAATACTCCTTTACAGCCATTTAGTGAACCCCCAAGCTGAATCTTTGCCGATCGATCGGCAACTTAGCTAATTACTTATCATTGTGTGGATTGTACTGATGCACATATTAAACGGGGGGAAAATCAGCAGCTTCGACTATTGCTTTAAATTCAAATCTTATTATTGTGATGCATTTTTTCAATTGCAGTATTCCTTTGTAACCAGCTGTTATTTCTATGTTGTCTTTCTTTTACTTTACTATAGAGAAAAAAGACTGGGGTTGTCATGCTGGCCCTTTCTCTCACGTAGTAAAAAAACAATAAGAGGAAGTAGGAAGTATGATACCTTTAATAGGATCGACAGAGGGTAAGTGCGTCTGCAAGGGGTCATGGGAAATGCATATGAGATGAATAGTATTGCTATTCCACAAGACATCTGACGGTTTTGTCAAGACATTGGCCTAGAGCAGGAGTGGCCAACTCCAGTCCTCAAGGGCCACCAAACAGTCAGATTTTAAGGATATCCCTGCTTCAGCACAGGTGACCCAATGAGTGGCTCATTCGTTGACTTTGACCGAGCCACTTATTGAGCCACCTGTGCTGAAGCAAGCATATCCTTAAATCCTGACCTATTGGTGGCCCTTGAGGACTGGAGTTGGATACCCTTGCCCCGGTTCAAGAGTAATCAAATTCCATTAAAACCGAGTTAGTATTGCACTTGGGGGCAAAAAAGACCAAGTGCTTTTACCGCAGTCTTACAACCTTAAGTCCTCTAGATTGCGGTAAAAAACAAAATCTGCATTGCTATATTTTAAGGCCTGTCACAGTGCGCTAATTAACAGACCCATTAATTACCACATCACCATCCAATGGGGGAGGGTAATATCATATTTCTACCATAGGGTTATGTATGTGACGATGATCATCTCCGATCAGGAAGCGGACCCGCAGGGCTAAGGTAGGGATGCCAATTAACCGTCCAGAGCACAGGGAGTCCTGTTACAGTATCCGTAGTCAGTAAGCAGGCAAAGGGTCAGGGCAGGTGGCAGTGGTGCAGAATCCAGGCGACAGGCAAAAGGTCAGGGCAGGTGGAAGGGAGCGAGGTCGGGGTCATGGTCTGGGGTCAGCAACAGGAATTCCAAATGAAAAGGGAAGCTACAGGGATAGGCAAGCCACAGCAATGGGCTAGCCTCTGGAACAGGGATGCCACAGGGATAGGCAAGCCACATTGATTGGCAAGCCACATGGAAGGTTCAGGAACGGGGTTGGCTCAGGAACTAGGAAGGCTTAGGAACTAGAGCTCAGGGTGGCCAGGAACACAACGAAAAGTATACAATGCTCAGGCAGGGGCTGGAAGTCACTGGCTGCTATTTAAGCCCTTGAATAGGTGCAGCCAATATAGCAGGCTGCCAGTACTCAAAATGTCCACAGCAGCCAGGTAAGGGCGGGTTCCAGCCAAAGCCTGGACTGGATCCATTACAATGTAATATAAATGATTACATACACCTATGGTAGTAAATACATGGACCACTTTCATGCCCAAGGTATACCACGGGCATCAAAGGGGTTAATATGAGTGAAGACGTGTCATTGGGATACATGTACTATGTGCTTCACTCCATCAGTGATGACCTGGGCCGCCGACAGTGGGGAGAGAGCCGGGACAAGTGTCCCGGGCGCGGAAACTCGGTTGCCGGGTCCTCTGTGTTCTACGGGGTGTCAGCTCTTCATAGCTGCGGGGCCCTCTCTTGCCAACTGTCCACAGGTGGAATGCGGCGGGTATATGACGGAAGTTCAGCCTGCCCAGAAGTCGGGCCCAACTTCTGCATCTGGCCGCAGCGGGACCCTTCATGGCCAAAGCCCCAAAGGTAGGTTAGAGAGTGGAAAGAGTGAGAGGGGGGATAGATAGAGGTGAGAGGAGAGGTAGGGGTGAGAAGGAGAGAAGGAGAGATACATGGCAGTGAGTGAGAGAGAGAGATACATGGGGGATGGGTTGAGAGTTAGAGATACATGGGAGAAATGTGTGAGAGAAGAGGGGGAATGTGTGAGAGAGAGAGAGGGGGTGAAATACCTGGGGGAGGGAAATGGAGATTGAGCGAGAAAAGTGGGACAGAGGGGAGGCATTAGAGAGAGAGGAGGAGAGAGTAAGGGAAGACATACATAAAGTGAGGGAAAGTGAGAGGGCATAGTGAGAGAGAGGGAGCAGAGAGGGGGGTAAATTTATAGAGAGACGGGGAGAGTGAGAGTATGAGAGATGAGGGCAGACAGGGGGGAAATGTGAAAGTGAGAAGGGGAGAGAAATAGAGGGAGTGAGAGAGCGAATAGGTGTGTGTGAGAGAGGGGGGAAGAGGGAGGGAGTGTGTGAGAAAGATGAGGAGAGGGGGAGAGTGTAAGGCCTCATCCAGGGTGGCGCTGAGCGGGCGGACACGCTCACGCTGGCCGCGATGAAACACATTGCGGCAATGTGTGTGGCCAGCGTGAGCAAGCGCCTGCTCCCACTCGGCGCTCAGAGCAAGAAAATTTGAATTTGCCGCTCGCAAGCACGTCACGTGAGCGGTTCGCCCAATGAGGGCGAACCAGCTTTTTGACATCGTGGCCGCGCCCCCAGGCGAGCACGCACCTACGCGGCCACGAATTGCCCGGCCGAGCAGGGCGCAGCGCACGAGCGCCAGCGCGCCTGTCCCTGCTGGCCACAGTCAAAGAGAGTGGGACTCACAGGGACCAGGTGGAAACTCTAATGCCGGGCACCGGGAAAGCTGTTGGTGGCCCTGGTGATGACAACCAGGGGAACTGAGTCTACTACAGGACTGGCATCTTTTTTACAGTTAAACTTCTCAGAGCCTTGCCATTTACCAAGAAGTTTGCTTATTGTACAAATCACTTATGAAGTGAAACTTCTTAGCTGTCACTAGCACATACAAAAATCTAATAGGGAAAAACAGTCTGCATGGTGACACAGCTTGAAACGGAAGTGATGTGCAGTGCAGGAAGTAACGTCATTGTAGTTTGTTGGCTGCCTGCTGGGAGTTGTAGTTCTGGGCCACATGTCAAGCGTCCAAAGGAAATCAAAAGGAAAGGCCTGAGTGACTTCAAGTCCCAGCAACCCCTGCTATTCATGATAGGCACTGTACTTCAGTCTCTCTAAGCTGTCCAGTACTAGAAGTAACACTAACACACACATATATGTGTTTGTGTGTGTCTATATATATATATATATATATATATATATATATATATATATATATATATACAACTCAACCCCCTTATAGCGCGATCCACTACAATGCGGATCTGCTTATAACACAGATCCGCTTATAACGCGGTCTGAGCGTGGCTCCCGATTTATAAACATCTCCAGGTTTTTTTTGCTTTGTTTTTTTTAGCAAAATGGCTGCCGTGCGAGGACTTACCCGACATCTGCAGCTCTCTCCTCTCCGCAGCTCTCTCCTCTCCCAGCTTCATCAGGCTGCCCACGTGTGCGGCGTTGTTTTTTTTTCAATGCTTTATTGCTAATGGACACAAACACACACCTCCCCCCTACACTAATAGTTTTAGCATACCATGCAGGAATCGAACCCATGACCCTTCATACACTAGTAGTGTCATGGAACAGAAATACCCATGTCTGCCTTCTCTGTTTCAGCCCCCCTTCCCTTGGCAGTTCCCCCTGCTAGCTGTACTTGGATGTCACTTTCCTTGCAGTTCACTCCCAGTGCAGATGGAATGGATACATTATGTAGCCCTTTTTCCTTCCAGTCTGTCACACCCCTGGTTGCTCTGGCAACATCTCCAGTCCTCCTAGTTATGGGCTTTCCCATTTTCCCCCTGTCTTTTGCTGACAGTTAGTGCAGTCTCACTGAACCTTTAGTGTGACCCTTGCCCCTCACTTCCTTTTCCACCATCACCCTGGATGAGTGAGCACCCTATAACTGCTGTACTGGTAGGATTACCTTTTTCACCTGCCTTTAACTACCAAGCACCCACAGAGAGACATTGGGCCTCATGCAGTAAGCGTTGATAAGGGAAATATGGCCATGTTATAGCCAAAATTGGGTTTGAGATTCAGTAAGCGCCGATAAGTGCTTCATATCGCCAGGTTTCGGAGCCGATAATTTGGTTATGGCCAGTCGCCTGCCGATAAGCCTGTTTTCGACACTGATCGCCACTTTTTTAAATCGGCTGGATTCAACAAAAAAAAACAGCTTATCGGGGCTGATCGGCACTACGAAATTGAGATGTTATGGCCGATTTCTCCCGCCAACTAAAGTTGGCATTTTGGACGGGAGAACGATCGCTAAGGCTGCCGGAACGGCACTTAGAAAAAAAAAATCTTCTGTACATCAATGGAAGTCAATGGAGCGGGGACGTATAACAGTATAGTACTGTTTACGTTTCATTGCTCACAATACAAGGGGGATTTGCATTACAGTGTGGGGGCATTCCCTGCATTGTGTCACAGCTGACGTGTCTTATTTGCATAACATTCGACTTTTACATGTTTTCAGCATTTGCGGGTCACATTACTCATCATGTGATGATGTGGCAAGGGAAAATACTATACTACACTCTTAAAGGAGAACCTCACATCATATCACACATTTTACTCAACTCAGCGACAATTATTTACATGATGTCACACATGTCACACATGTCACACATACACAGTATATTCATCTTCCTTTACATTACACAATGCTTGTAATGTGACACGCATCTTTAAACGTTCATGTACATCTGTATTCTCATGTTTACATATACTTTTGGGTCCTCCCTATTTTCATGACGTCACTTATTGGACGCTCAATCACATTGCATGTTTACATTGTAACCGTTGCATTACAAGCACTTCAACCTAACTTATACACACATGTACAGTAATTCATCATTGGGACACCTTGTAAACTCATTCTATACCAACTATCCTCCTTACACAAATGCATGCATATGCACACGACTATTCATTGTTGCCAACATGTCACAATAACATGGATAATTACACATGTTACACAAAACTTTTCCCACGTCAATCTCAGCCTTTTTGTCTCATTACATGACTGACTCTTGCGTTCACAAGTGTTACATGCATTGCACATGCAACTATTTATTTGCAAGCAATCTTTGTACAAAGCTTCACGTCACATCATTGCCAAATATCATCATTCCCTGCAGAATACACACAACAAATACTTAGAACAACAAGTGCACACAGCTTGCCACAGAAGTACTTTATTATGTTAATGTAACACCTTGCATTTTACTATGTCACCTGACATCATCACATACCTATTTAAAGGACGCACATTACCTGCTCATTCACAGCTACTCATTTCAAAATGTTGCGAATGTTTAGGAGACGCAGGAACATTCTTTTCTATGACATGCTTGCTGATCAAGAGAATGATATAGGGCAAGGTAGGGACACACCGAGGGACAGTGACAGTGACGCGGATACGACAGGGACAGGGAGAGGGACAGGCCGAGGGACAGGTAGAGGGACAGGAGATCAGAGGAGAAGACAGAGGAGACAACTTGTGCCTCGTCCGCGTCTGTACAGGGAGAGAACCCTGTTAGATGGGATGAGTGAGGAGGAGATTGTAAGTCGCTATCGTTTGAGTTCAGCAGCAATCTTAGCTCTTTATGAGGAGATAAGGGGGGATTTAGATTTTTTCACAGCCAGAGGTCGTGCAGTCCCTGGGCTTGTTAAAATGCTGTGCTCATTACATTATCTTGCTTCCGCGTCATACCAGACAACTGTGGGCATAGTGGGCGGGGTCTCGCAATCTACATTCTCGCGGGCCTTGACCCAGTTTCTCTATGCACTCAATAGACGCGCTAGGAATTATATTCATTTTCCTACAGAGGCGACAGAGTGGCTGGAAGTCAGGACTGGCTTTTATAATATAGCAGGGATACCATCTGTGCTGGGTGCAATCGATTGCACACATGTTGCTTTGATTGCACCTAGTCAGAGTGAGCATGTGTACCGCAATCGGAAGCACTACCATTCACTCAATGTACAGGTGGTATGTGATGCGACGATGAGGATAATGCATGTGGTACCCAAGTTCCCTGGTTCCAGTCACGATTCCTCTATCCTGAGGAACTCTTCAGTCTTCCATGCGTTCGAAGAGGGACATTTTGAACCTGGTT
Organism: Ascaphus truei; assembly: GCF_040206685.1. Classification (NCBI taxonomy): domain Eukaryota; kingdom Metazoa; phylum Chordata; class Amphibia; order Anura; family Ascaphidae; genus Ascaphus; species Ascaphus truei. The sequence continues at coordinate 11,057 of NW_027454720.1, forward strand.
GGCTGCTGGGTGAGTACATATTTACATGTTCTAACACAAAACACATGTTGATTTAGGAATGTTGGCATTGTACAATTTGATCACTAATGTCAGCTTATGTGTGCTCCATTCATTATAGGTGACTCAGGATACGGAATTAGGCCGTGGCTCTTGACTCCGGTGCTAAACCCTCAAACTGAAGCAGAGGACAGGTACAATGCAGCCCATATATCTACAAGATCTGTTATAGAGAGGACATTTGGCCTACTCAAGACCAGGTTTAGGTGTCTGGACAGAACTGGTGGGGCTCTTCTATACAAGCCTCAAAAAGTGTCTGATATTATCCTTGCCTGTTGCATTTTGCACAATGTTGCACTCAGGCACAATGTACAGTCAGACCTAGCTGAGGCTTTGGTAGACGAGCATCCCACCCATGTAGCTGCTGAAAATGAACAAACAGCCAGTGGTGGCCAGACACGACAGAATCTCATCAATTCATTTTTTTCTTGTAAGTACAAACTCATATGTTCCTAGTACTACTTTTATAGTTTAATTATGTTATATTAACAATAATGTTTCTTTATATAACCTTCTGTTAGGACACAGATGAATATGGGTTGCACACCTTTCTTTTCTCTGCTGTGTGCACAAAGGGATGTGGCACCGGTATGTTATTGTTGCACAGGTTATATAATCCCTCTTCAATTGTACTTTAGTTGTGTGTATGTGAATACAACTTGGGTAACAAAGCAATAATATTTTAGCATTGTGTTATTCCTTATGCTAAGACAAAACACATATTATGCCCATAATCATTCATGCTTCTAGTATGCTTACATACAATGTTATTGGTGCAGTGTAACATGTACATCCATATGATGTGTACACCAGGCTGATTTACATTTTGAATGTCATGAAATATACATGGTGTTGTACATTTAACACCAAATACACACTTTGCTGTGTTGTTTACGGTACTGAAGATGGCATGTCAATGTTTGCAATTTATATATTGTTCCTTTGCATTATAGGTATATCTCCAGTATGACTGATCATGGTATGTATATTTGCTGACATCTCTCATAAGATGTGGCTACCTCAATCTTCCTATAATTATTGGAACTAAAAACCCAACATATTGGTTTAAACACAAATGTTACATATATGTACTTTCTGTATCATGTATATGCATTTAGCTACTCTTGAGCTTTCATGTGCATTGTATTACAAAATGATTACTCACATTTCATCACATTTTATGTATGTTTCCTTATAATTTCCATTAATGTAATATAGAGGTGGTTGGAGAAAAGGGGATAACTGTACTTATTTGTTTACTTACGGGAGCACATTCATCACTAGCATAGACACACTTTTTAAGACAACTGTTTGTGTCTCTATCAATTGGTGTAGGATCCATGTATAACACCGACAAATGATAACACCAGCTTTATTATGGTAGCTTATATCATCATATTGACTATACTATGTATTTCTAAACGATTAATAAACACAGTAAACTATAGTTAGTTAGGTTAATGAAATATACACAGAAACGTACTTCATAACATGATGGTGATGTCATATTCAGAACATCATGCATTGGAGGGGACCATAACATCTGGCCAGTAACATTATTTGCTACAGTCCCAAACCATTTTATCTACATACCCATGTAACAAGAGATTTTAAAAATAAATGGCTACTTGGTTGTAAGTGTCCTTTACATTGGGAGAAGGAGTGGCTCACTGAGTAAAGACACACACTGGCACTGATAGTTTGAAGCAGGGGAGTCTGGTTCAATTCCCGGTGTGGGCTCCTTGTGACCTTGGCCAAGTCACTTTATCTCCCTGTGCCTCATGCGGCAAAAAAACATTTGTACGTTCCACGGGCCAGGGACCTCAGGCTGAAACATGTGTCTGTAAATCGCTGCGTACAACTAGCAGCCCTATACATGAACATGCTCATATTATTATTATTATTATTGTTACATAGTTTCGACAGTCATACGTTCCATTACATATTAGAATACACAAATGTGTTAGCAGAGTGGGAATGGTTGTTATATATAAAACACACCATGTCATAAAATGTTAGTAGTCATTAAAGAACACTCAATAAAAATTCATGAGGCACTCTTTTGCAACATCATTATGTTAATTAAGTGCTTATGCAATATAGGCATAAGGGTATCACATTTTTAATTGTTTGTTAATAAGCGCTGCAAGCAATATAAAATTAGTTCCATATGTAGTATAGTAGTCGGTGGCTCCTCCTCACAATCATCTCATATAAAGGTAGACTCTTCTGAATCATACATTGATCCGATTGTATCTTCCCCGACATCTCTGAAATACAGCAAACACATGATGGTCAAAGATGGCACCTTACTAGATATGCATCCGTGACAACGCGTTACGCAGCTCTATATGATTGTGTAGATACACACGTCAGTCACTTATATGTTAGAAGTAAAACTGTTCATCAGTATGTAATGTTTCTTTAAATTTGTAGCAGGCATAACTATGTATAAGAAGTGAACGTTGCCTGTATACTGAAAGATGTGCGCGCACATCTTTGTGTGCGCACGCACTTCACGCTTGGCTCCACTAACTGTTAGCGCATGCGCAAAACAAAGCGTACGTTGTGCGTTCAATACATGTTGAAAATACCAGTAAACATAACATCTTTATTTCAAATACAATGAAGACGAAACTACATTCGTTCTAAACGAGTACATCTGTATTCTTTTTAAACAGACGTGTTTGAACAGAAAGCACGGCCGATAACACAATGCGCAAATGCAATACGTGTGACGTCATGTTAAGCCAGCGTGAAACGCACGCTAACACTCCTCCCACTCAATTAACATTCGGCTAACGCCCAGGGTACGCCTACAAACACTGAGCCGCACGCATCACACACTGCAGTTACCGTTACTATAACAAAACATGACAGCCAATAGGCTTTGAGGCGCGCACGTCGCTTGGGGGCGGGACTTACATCACTAATCCTTTTTAAGGACGCCTTGGCCCATGACAAGGGTCCCACGTCATACGTGGTGGACCCGGTTTTCAATGTTGTAGATGTTGCATGATAACAAAACAGGTATGTGTTAGAGTAATGGTAAAATGTTGCTAATATGTTTAAAGGGATAGGAAAGTACGTATATTTATTCCGTCAGCAATGTGTACTACTCTTTCAGGTCCTACTATATTGTATTAGGAAACAATTTGTTTGTGATCGCTACATGTTATGCAGTCTGCAATGTTACGCTGTATCCACGCATTGAAAGTGAAAATGGTGGTTACAAAAAAAAAAAAAATTTAAACGCAGAGTCAACGCATAACGATTGTTATATTTACCATTCTTCTAGAATTAACTCTTCGCCTGGCTGCAACTGGTCGCTCCAGAAATGCAAGCCATTTTCATCCACGCTTAACCCAACCGCTGAATCCAGTATGGCACATATCTCCTCCAGGATGCGCTCATAGGAATCGCCACTGCTTTCTTCAAATAATTGGTCGGGAGGTAGGTTCATTTCTTCCGGTTCCCATTCCAATGCAATTTCAGCTGAAAGGCTTGGTACATAATCATAGTACTTTTGTTCTTGTACAATGTGGGTTTCAGGAATGGAGGCTGCAGATATTGCAGCACGTATCGATTCAAACGGATCAGTAGTAGCGGATACATTGCTATTGCCATTAGGAATAAATATGCCTTTCACGACAATATAAGTGCCGTCTTTCAGGATAAATTGTTTTTCCGGGGCAATCTTCCAGAAACCATAGGTGTGTTGTAGCTTATCCTGGTCACGTTCAAAAAAGTCATTACTTGATAAAGTGAATCTTATTGAGGAATTAAAATTCCGTGCATGCTTACGGTCTTGGTAATAAGGATATTTTGCTCGAATGAAATCATCGATTTGGCGTGTGCTTGCTTTCTGTCCGCGACTGTTCAAGATGGCTTCACAGATCATGTACTTATACCCTAAAAGGGGATTAATATTGTTAACGAATTCATCAGCCATGTCTGAGTAGCACAAAAGCTGTGTGCAGGTCTGTGTTATTTGCTCATCAAAATGAATGTGCTGAATGGCTAACAAACTCCTGTTTTTCCTTGTCAAGGTCAACAAAACTAACTACTTTGACTCCTTATTTCAAACGCCAATTGGATTTGTTTGTCTAATTGGGTTAACAGTTGTGGTTCGTGATATGGGACTGTGGGAGAAACATTTCTCCTTCTTTTATCTCGTTTGTGAAAAACATCCCTAGACTGTGAATGCGTTCACATAGTGTTTTTTTGAAAACTAACAAAGACCAGTGTGTGAAAATATTTCTTAGCCAGGCATATCAGTAAAAACACACCTGCAAAAAGAAATGTTTTTTCCCCGCTTACATTTCTGTGTGTATGTGAAAGTCTGGTTAACTCCCTGTCTGCATGAGTTTAAATACGTGTGTATATATATATATATATATATATATATATATATATATATATATAAATATATCTCTTATAAAAATATATATATATTTATATATAATAATTTTTTTTTTTTTTATATTGCAGGAGTACACACAACATTGATGGCATTAAGTATACCTTGTATGAAACCTATTTAAATGGTGAGAAACATGATTGAATTAAGTAATAAACATTTGTTTAAGCACAATACTGTTAGAGTCTCATACTTAGGATATTTCTCAAACATTAGGCCTGTATTATTAAAATAGTGTTTTCACAAGGAAGTGTATTAGTTTGTGTATACCAGTTTATATAGTACTATATATATATATATATATATATATATATATATATATATATATATATATATATATATATATATATATATATATATATATATATATATATATATATATATATATATACACATATATATATATATATATATATACACATATATATATATATATATATACACATATATACATATATATATATACACATATATACATATATATATATACACATATATACATATATATATATACACATATATACATATATATATATACACATATATACATATATATATATACACATATATACATATATATATACACATATATACATATATATATACACATATACATATATATATATACACACACTCACACTCACACTCACTCAGTGTGTGTGTGTGTGTGTGTGTGTGTGTGTGTGTATATATATTATTATACATTCTGAGATGTTATAGAAACGAACACACAACTGATTAAAGGACAAAATTACAATGGCCAAGCAAGGCAAAGGTAAGTAATAATTTACACATAATCCTGCTGTACACGTACAAGAAAGATGTTTGCACTTACTTAGGTGTTTTAATAATTGCATGTGACTAATATGCATATGCAATTCTTACATCAATTAACACACCCAAATGCAATGTTTTGCTGCAAAGTCAATGGCAGCTTCTCTAAACTTAGCAACTGGCTCCTGGTGGACCATTACTGAACAGACGATTACAACATAAATATTTATAACACAATTAATTATGAGTGTTAACATTTCCAAAACTTCACGTGTACAAGAACATAGTTGAAAGTTTGGAAACAACACAGTCTTCAGCATACATACAATAGTAATTAGATAATCTGAAGTCAACAAAACAAGGCCAAAGACATATTTTCTGAATTATAACATTTATTTTTTTTGTTCCTTTTGCGAGCGAGTAACAGGCCTGCTTGTTGTCTCTTGAATTTTCCTTTTTCTTTTGCCACCAACTTTAGGCACAACAGAGCCACTTTGAGTGGCCTCTGGCACTTCACGGGCAGGGCTTGTGGCCAGTGACTGTTCACCTACGGGGCTTGTGGCCAGTGACTCACCTACAGGGCTTGTGGCCAGTGACTCACCTACAGGGCTTTTGGGCAGCGATTCACCTACAGGGCTTTTGGGCAGCGATTCACCTACAGGGCTTTTGGGCAGCGACTCACCTACAGGGCTTTTGGGCAGCGATTCACCTACAGGGCTTTTGGGCAGCAACTCACCTACAGGGCTTTTGGGTAGTGACTGTTCACGGACAGGGCTTGTGCCCAGTGACACATGTGAGCAAGTTGGTAGACACTGCACAAGTGATGGTTGGTCTGTTTCATGTGTGTCTTGTTTTGTTTTTGTCGCCTCCTTTGTAGGTGTCTGCTGCTGAATTTGTACAGATGGCAGCGGTAGGATGTCATCAGGAACCTGCACAGCAATGTCTGCTACTTGACCGGTAACATTTGGGCCTGGTGAATGAATATCAGATGAATGTGGTGAAAACTGACCTGCATGAACAGATCCTGGCTGGGAGGTGTTGAATTGTGGTACATTAGTCATTCTCCAGTAATTAGCTTGTGTTTGCTGAACAACTAATGCTTCGAATGAGGTGTTGATTTTTTGCAACTGTTTAGGCACTTCAATGAAGACTCTGTGGAGATGTGCCAATTGTGATACTGTTTCTTCCTGCAGTCCAATCATCCTTTCCAGCACTGTCATCATGTCTGAATGGCGACGATTTTCTGCGTCCACTATTTTTCCCTCTGAAGCTACAATTGCATCGTATGTGGAAGTTGATGGACGATTTGGCGGTACAACAGTTTCTATTGGCACCTCTTCATGGTCACATGATTGTATTTCAGTCTCTTCTGTGGCGTCATCCTCATCATACTCATCATCCTCATCACCATGATGTTCTAAAAAGAAATGTACACATTATTAAATGGCATGTTAATGTATGCTGTGTTACTATGTAATTGTACTGTGTCCTAAGTAACACCTAACATGTTAGCATACGTTTTATAACCTCATTAAAAACTACCTTGACTTACGAATAATGTTTGGACTCAGTATGAAATATGAATGAATGAAAAGTTGCTCTAAACTCAGAAGTCCTACATGATAATTAACATCACTAACACAATACATGTTGCCTTACACTTAATTTTCACTGACACTAAGTAATCCTATTTAAAGAAGATGTGCAAAACAAATAATGCACATGACAACATAACATATAGAAGAGCACATATTATATGGCCAGCAAATGATACACTCACCTTCTAGTAGTGTTGAGCTGGCTGACCCAGGTGAAGACACTTGTTCCATCTCAGGTGACACATGTCCTCCAGGGGCAACTATATATAACAATAACATAAGTTTTACATTTACATGTGTAAATATTGAACAAACACTTATTGTATGTTCTGTATTTATGATTAACTAACAACATCAGTTCCTTAACCGAAAATGTGTGTGAAAGTGAACATAAATAGTTGTAATAACACTGTACATGCCTGTGTACTTAGAATTTTTGAGTTCCCTAACATACAACATACTATGTTTCTGCAGTAATGCGTGAGGATAAATAGATTAAATGAGTACATAAAAATCATATGTTGTGTAGTGATATCAGTATCATAATGTACATAACTATCATGAGATGACCATTCACAATGGTTATCATGAAGGTGGTCATATTGCAAAAAGTGTTGTTTTTGGTAGAGGATATGTGTGGTACATTAATCGAAGATGTGGCACACCTGAATGTGGCTGTGACTCAACAAGACAACACATGCAGTGTGTGATAATGTGTCTTTCATAGTAGTTCAACTATAGATATGAGTGAACTAATGTGTGACGTACGCTTTGATAAGTAATGAGTTGTTGGGGCATTTAGTAGCTAGAGTTAAGCTTTCAAATGAGTGTGATTAACTTCAGTTGTGCTATTCAGGTTGTAAGAAAGGTATTCCCTTCCCCAAAAAGCCTAATCAGCCACACCTTTCAATGACTTGAAACAGGTGCAAATGGTGTGAACTAAGTTGACCGTGAAATGAGGCTGTAATTAGTGTGTGTGCTGAACCCCACCCCCTCTGTTGAAGTGTATGCTGTGATGAGATATTAATTGCAGCTGCTTTAACACAATGGTAGATGAGCTAAGTAGTCATCTGCAGTGTTTAAGTTATGAAAACAATGACATAACATATGCTACGTGTGCCTCATTATGCTGTCTGTATATGACATAAAGCAAAAATGGACCTTTTCATAAGCAACTATAGATGTGTTAGTGCCAGTGATGTTTGTAGGCCGTTACATGCAATTTCTTTGATGCATGCTTAAAATAGGCAGTAATGTCATGTTTGTCGGAGTAAAATCAATAAAATACACAATAACATGATACATATTTCTGTTCTGTACCTGTAGCTACTAATAATTTCTCATGAACATGTGTTACACATGTGTACTACCCTGTTGTTCCCCATCTTCGCCCACCATCAATTGCTTCCACTGCAGCTATGCATTTTGGGAATTCACATGTAAATGAGCACGCAATGGCACGTGCTATATTAGTTACTGCTTTTAGTAGGACTACTACATATATGTCTATTTTGAGATATATATATACAGAATCAGACATATACATATATAGATGCAGGTATGCTTATATTGTGAAGACAGTATAAAAAGCAGTGTAACTATGCAAAATAACTGTAAGCAACGACACGCCTAGTACAGTAATATTTATCACCTGCTGGAAATTGTGACGGATAAATTCCAATGTCACGGTCACCAGCCAAGCCTTCCACGACGACGGTAAGTAATTTTGGCCGAAGCAGCTCCTCCAATGGAGTCAATATGAGACGTTGTGGTGTGGGCCCACCTCCAGTGCCAGTAGCATGCACGCGTTGGTCTTGTATTTTCTTTTTCAATTTGGACCTAATATCATCAAATCTTTTCCGACAATGATACTTGTCCCTGACACTATTCCCACAGGCATTGACACCAATGACTATTGTGTCCCACATTTCTTTTTTGCTTGCTGCACTTGTCCGCCCTTGAAAAACATATAAAAGATATGAGGTAAATGAATAATAATATAAGCACCAGTTTCCTACACTGCTAGCTGTTCCAAGTGATAGCAAACATGCTGTTTTATGTGTAATATGTGCAGCACATGAGCATTCACTACTAAACCTATACATGTAAGCAAGGTTGCATTCATATTGTATGCAGTTCTGGCAAATTGACCGCCTGTGTTTATTTGTCCTTGTAAGGCATGATAAAAAGCTGTGTTTCCACACTAATGAACATAGAAAGATATTGTGTACCCATATTTGCATATGAACAAAACTCAGATGACCTAGGATCACATGTATTTGAATAATAAATGTAAAGTTACACTTACCTACTAAATGTCCATATATACTGTCATAGTGCTCCAGAATGCCAGTGACAAGAGCCCTATTTTCCTGGTCATTGAAGCGAGGATTACGTGGCTTCTCCACACGTTTTTTCCGAGCAGGTTTAGGGTCAGAGCTTGGCTGGTGCTGACTGGACTCTCCTTCTTCCAATGGAAGAGCCTCCAAAAGCTGGCCACCAGCAAGCACGCCACCACCATCCACCCCATCAGCAACTGCGCCACCAGCAGCACTCCCAGCACCAGCACTCCCACTCCTAGCACCAGCACTCACACTCCTAGCACCAGCACTCACACTCCTAGCACCAGCACTCACACTCCTAGCACCAGCACTCCCACTCCCAGCAACAGCACTCCCACTCCCAGCAACAGCACTCCCACTCCCAGCAACAGCACTCCCACTCCCAGCAACAGCACTCCCACTCCCAGCAACAGCACTCCCACTCCCAGCAACAGCACTCCCACTCCCAGCAACAGCACTCCCACTCCCAGCAACACCACTCGGTGCACCAGCAACATCACTCCCCTGAACAGTACGTTCACTCCGACGCGTACTCCCACGAGTAGCACTCCCACTCCCACCAGCATCACTCTTCCCACGCTTTGCGGGCATACTTCCAGCACTCACAAAAAACAGACAATAAATGTACAGGCAATCACACGACCCACTTCCACATATAAAACAAGACAAAGATGTAAACAAAACAACAAAGGACAAAGCTCACCCAATACACAACAAGTCTCTCAGTCAATATGCAAATGTTCAATCGTCCAGCTCTGTGCGTCTCTCTCTCTCTCTCACTCCCAACAACACAGAGAATGATTAGCAGTACACGTTGCCTTTAAATATGGCGCGCAATCAAAAACATGCTTGTTTCGCCTGATTCAGCAAGATTTGTGATTGTGCAACCTAACAGCACCCCGCCACGCACGCCGATACACCTGTGTGTGATCGGCTCATCATCGTGAGAGTGGGCGGATTTGTTTTCTGGTTGATTTTGAATGTATTCGGCACTTACTGCATACGGAGAGGGAAAAACGCCAATAACATGACTAATCGATAAGCTTGCCGATTTCACATAATCGTCGCTTACTGCATGAGGCCCATTATCCCAACACCTACTTCTCTCCACATGTGCCTGTTTTTTACCTGCTTTCCACAAATAAAGTAAAGAAAAGAAACAGAACTTGTTGTGCTTGGAAAAGAGGGCCGAGTTGACACTATCTGGGCTAAATCATCTTACATATGACCCTGGCTTTCAGAATAAGTAGCGATTCTTTACCTGCTTCACCATAGGATTGGTGTGATGGATTGACTCTATTATCAAACTTAACTTATACTGCACAGTATTGCCTTTCAGGGCTCCTCCGGGGAGGAGCGTGACTTCCGAATTCCCGGGCAGCTCCTCCCCTGCTGTCCAATAGTAACACTCCGGTCACATGAGAGCGTAGGGTTCCTTACAATGCATCGGATCTGATACGTGCTATTAGAGAGGGTTGGGGTTCCTTACAATGCATCTGATCACACATGTGCTATTTAAAAGGGTTGGGGTTCCTTACAATGCGAGAATGGGGAGCGCTCACAGATCTCGTGATGATATATGTGAAAGATAAAAAACGAATAATAGTGTAGCTAATTTGTGAAAAATGTATATGGTGAAAAAAATGTGTTAGTCCCACTCACATGAGGATTCTTGAGAAAGCTTCGGCAAAATGCGTTGAATCGTGTCTCGGAGGACCCTGGATCCAACTGCTGGCAGCCGAGTGATTACAGACGCTCCATCCGCCAGGACTTCTGACGTCATCGTAAGTAACGATAACGGAAAGACGGAGGTGTACAGAAAACGGCAGAAAGCCAGGGATCAGCGAGTCCTCTCAATTGAATGTTATACATTTTTAAAATGTGAGTGAAAATTGTTACTATTATTGTTTGTGCAATACATATATACTTGGGACATTCTACCCTATTGCGTTTTTCACTCTCTTATCCTTTGGACAACACTGGAGCTACACAAAACTACATAGAGGTGCATTGGCCACAGAGCTCCCATCAGAGAGAGATGTATCTCTGATCTGCCTATACTACAATTACCATCTGTGAGTGGGACAAACACATTTTTTTCACCATATACATTTTTCACGAATGGGCTACACTTTTATTCGTTTTTTATCTTCCACTTATACTGTATCATGTTACGCCGGTGCTGCCCACAGACCAGACCCGTCCCTTATACTGAGGTGGGGACGTAAAGGAGCACACACCCGCAGCAGAAGGAGCGTGTCCGGAGTGTGGTGAATAGGCGTTGCCAGGCCAGGTGGTGATTGCTAGCAATACTTGCCGGTACCGGTTAAAGAAGTTCCGTTGACGTTGCCGTTAGCCAAGGTCAGCGTAGGAGAATTCCGGAAGGTTGGAGTCCAAGCAGGATAAGAGAGCCAGGAGATGACGTCCGCCAAGCCAAGTAGAGTCCCGTGCAAATAAAGAGAGAGAGTGCCAGAGAAGACCTCCGCAGTGGAGACTATGTTGAGCAATGAATGAGTGGCAGGACAGGCAATATAAAGTGTGACTGACCACTAGGAAGAGGGGGCAGGCCTGGAGGAGTACATGGAGCTGTCCTGGATAGGCTGTCAAAAGGAGGATACAGGTGAGCAGTCTTTGAGCCTGATTGAACTTTGTGTGTGTGTTGGGGGGCGGAGCCTCACTGCAGCAGCAGTGAATAAATTAAAAAGATCTGGCGCGCGCTCTGTAAGAGATGGGGGCGCGCGCCCGTGAACAGCACCAGCCGTCACAGCTCGAGCCGCTTGCGGCTCGGCAACCGCCCGCCGGGGACGAGGAGGGAGTCCCCCAACCAACGGGACCGGAGGGAGCCGACGTAGGGAGCGCCCTGCAGTAGCGGCCGGAACACGAGGTGAGGGGAGGCCACGCCGTGACCGCCGCGACCCCCGGATCCTCACATATCATCACGAGATCTGCGAGCGCTCCCCATTCTCAGATATCCAAGCTGTTTCGGGACCAGAGGACGGTCCACAAGGATTTTTTTCTGAGCTGCTGCACTTAAACATTTAAACCTTCAACACACGTTTTTCACTTTGGGGTGAAGGTTGTTAATACAAATATAGGTTTTAGAATATTTTGATTATTCACTATTCTTGTCACCTCTGCACATCTATTTGCACTTAGAAGTTGGGTTATGGCATTTTATATGTAATATTATTAACTTATTTTACTTTATTAAGATTACTTTATTAAGACCCTATTCACTTAAGAGAGCCCTGTACACCTCTCTTTGTGTTCCTTACAATGCATCTGATCTCAGACACGGTGTTAGGGGGGGTTGGAGTTCCTCTGAATTTCTCAATACAATTATAGGTTTCCATAACTAGGAAAAGGTTGAAAACAACTGATCTATATACTGTAGTCACACACATGGAGCTTCTGGTTCAAATGCAACATCACCTAAACACCCCCCTCTGGTGGCCTCTTGGCACAATTCATGATATTCGTAAAAACATACATTTCTGTAGTTAATCCCCTTTTAAAATATAATTTTATGCTTTCAAGAGTTATTCATGTCCCTTTGCTATATTTTGTTGCACCCTGGAGATGCCTGCTTGTATTTTTCAGGCTGCAGTTTTCTGTCTGACTGTTTGCTGACTATTGATTAACCAGCAAATGATATGAGATTTATGGAAAATCATAAAAAAAAAACATAAAATAAACTGCATCTGCTTCAAGTCATGCTCAGAAAGCATTGTTAACCCTTTCCGCTACCCAAATATGTCCTGCAGTGTAGAATAACCAGAGAGGTACTGTAGAAGGGGGTTGAGTTTGTACTATTATAAAGGGTGCATAAAACAAAAGGAATAAGTATCACATTTCAATGCACCAGCCTCACGAATACTTCCAGTGTCATAACTTACACCAAAAGTGAAAGATGGCTTCCTTATGATGTCTGATAAGAATGTTATCTTGATTGAAAATTATATTTATGTAGCCATGGCTGGTCCATACTGCCTCTCTGCCCCCTGTCACGTAAGTCCTTAGTAGCTACAGGCTGTGGCAGGCTATCCTAGGAGCATTGACCCCCCTCTCATGCTGACTCTCTGAGTGGCAGGCGTGGCGGTGACACAGGGTCTGTGTATAGCCAATAATGGTGCAGACCTTGTTCCCTCTCCTTCTGATGTCTCAGAGAGGAAATGCTAAATTATAGAGTGTTCTCTTCCACCCCTCCCAGGGAGAGGAGGTGTGTGCTGTTTCTTCTCAGCTGGGGGAGAGACATGCCAGTCAGTCTCTCCTGGGCTGACTGTAAGAGAGAGAGATCAGAACTGAGAATATGGCCTCAATATTTTCGGAGGGCCAAGCATCATCCAGAGGTCTGGGACCCAACTCAATCTATCTGTATCCGCTGCATGACACCAGCAGTGGCTGCTAAATAAAGCATCCCTTTTTATATACCCCTGTCTGAGTCTACAGTCTATTGGGTATGGGTATGGAAGAAATCTGCCCTGGCGAGGACTGTCTCTGGGAATCCTGGAGCCTGCTAGAGCTGGAGGCGCTGACACCTTGACTGGAACCTAAAGATCACCAAAAGCCTGTCCTGTTACCCCACAACATCGTGGACACTCAGCTCTCCTGGACCCTCACAGCTATGACCGCACCACAGACATCAGTAGCAGCAACATGTTTCCAGAGAGGGGGGAAAACAGGGCTACATTTAACATTTCAAATCAAACAAACCAAAGTTGCTAATAGACTGGACTGGATCATAGATATTATACCATTGAGTTGGAGTTAGCTGGCAGGATGAAAGCCGGGAAAATGAGTAGGGATGAATTGATGTTTAAATTCCTCAATTCTGTAGTTTGTGGTTTGTCAAATGGCTTTTTACATATATAAATTGTCTACTACTTGGTAGTTTTGCAAATTTTGGAAATAGTCAAAGCTAAAGATGTTGAAAATGAAAAATGAGGAAAAAGTGAGTTGGGACATAGAGAAAATCCATGAGAGCACGATACCTGTAATCTTACATTCACTTGAAGGGCATTTTAAGGAGGCGTTCCACACTGCCTGTTTTTTAGTTTATTTACTTTTTGTTTGGTTTCACTGAACCGCGTCCTTCTCTGTGGTCCCGCGATACCCCCAATCACCCCAACTCCTTCCCTTCTACCCCGGTTCTTTTGTTCTGGTGAGCAAACAAAATATGTGCATCGACGGACACAAAATGAAGTCAGGGGTCAGCCCGGCGACCAATAGAAAGTCACAATGTCATCAGGGGATGATGTCACTGCTTTTTTTTGTCCCCCTGTGACCATGTGTAGCCTGTCTGCCATATTTGTATTTTCAGGGTCAAAACCAGCACAAAGATCCCCACAAATATCTGGAAAGTTGGGGGGGGGGAGGTAGCCAGGCATCGGGGGGCAAAAGCTCCGGAGGACCCCATGGTTCAGTTAAGATTTTTTTTTTAAATACCCATTTGGCGGAACTGCTACTTTAATGTCATTTCACAGCTATAGCGCTTTTGCGAATCGACCACAGTCACTCGGATTTTATTAAAAATTATTAACAATTGGCCTTTAAGGTTGCCAGGCGGCTTCTCCAAAAATACTGGACACAATGGGGAAAGGTGCAACATGCTCAAGACACACACACACACACACTCACACCCCTGTCACCTCTCTCCGCTCCATGCTGTTTCCTCCTCTCCTTGACCCCACCCCCAGGCTCCTGACACCTCTTCCTGATTGGCTGCTGCTGAGTAAGGGCTGTTATATAGTGGCCGCGCGCGCTCCGCCGTGTGCGGCACTTATAATTGTCTGTGGTTAGTCAGCCTTTCTATGGTGGTGCCGCGCGCGCACGGAAGTGAGCGTGGAGCTGGCCGACAGCGGGGAAGATGGGGAAAGAAAGATTTTGTGCCGCTACCGCTGCTGAAATGTATGTGTGTATGTATGTATGTGTATGTGTGTATGTCAAAGTTGAATAAATAAAAATTATTTTTATTGTGCAACATTTTTTTTATTTAAAAAATATTTTTTAATACAGCAGGGCCCCGCTTCTCGGCGATCCGCTGATACGTCGGCACCGAGAAGGGGGACGCCATCTCTAATTCCGAGTCGCGCGTGCGCAGAACGGGCGGTTGCGCCCGGTGCGCTTGCGCAGACCATTGTCTGCGCGCGCAGACCGTGCACAGAACTGAAAATCGCCGGATCTGACTTTCCGGCGATTTTCACAATACGGCGGGCCCCTGGAACGGAACTCGCCATATTCCCGGGTCCCTGCTGTACATTATTAACTCACTCTCACTCACACACACACAGTACCTTCGCTCACAGCATACAGACAAAAAGCGTGCGTCATGTGCACGCGCATTCGCACAGGCACGCGCTCCCGCACCTTCTATAGGACAAGCCTAATGCAGCCAATCAGGATGGAAGGAGCTGCCCATCCCTCTACCAGCAACCTGATCTCTCCCTGCGCGGGGAAATCCCGCGGCCCCCCAAGTCGGTCAGGTCACTATGTCCCGAGAGGTAATACCCACACGTCCAGTATTACCTCTCATTTTTTACTGGACAGAGTGTCCAAATATTGAACAGTCGGGTTCAATACTAGACACCTGGCAACCCTATAATGGCCTTGTTCATTTATAAATGTTTTATATGTAGAGAGAGAGAGATACAATATAACTAATGTTTTATTCATGGGACCAGGTTCACTAAGGAGTGCTAAGATTTATCACACCTTATCTGAATCTTTATGGTTTCTGGAGATTTCAACAGTTTCTGTGTAGTACACATTTTTCACTGTAATTGTACCCATTGGCCAGGAGATGTCACCGTTATGCAGATTTACCATTGCACAAGTCCCCCAATGTCAATATAATTCATAATATTGTAGGTAACTTTTTAGAGCAGATATTGAATAGTTAATATTATTCTACTTATGATTGTTAAACATTGTCAGTCCTTGAAATCTCCTTTTTACAAAAATATAACAATATAATAATCTCTTTGTGGAGCTTTATTCTGCATTAGATTGTAAGCTCTTCGGAGAAGTGACTCCTCTATCTTAATGTTACTTTTATATCTGAAGCACTTATTCCCATGATCGGTTATTTGTATTATTTGTCATGTATATGATTGTCACATATATTACTACTATGAAACGCTATGTACATTAATGGTGCTATATAAATAAAGACATACATACATAAATACATTACAAGCTTTTGGCGTCTGTGAATTTTTAACCCTATTTTACTACCATGCTATACTATGTATACATACTATACTATATGTGCCATATATTCATTATCAGTCAGTGGTCCCTAATTTATTAAACAATGGGTGATTTAACATGACCATATTTTATTAAATTCTATTGTTTCTACTATTATTATTTGGCATTGACCAAAAATGTACATTGTAATCTGTGAACATTGTATTGACCCGGCCGGGACTTGGTTATTCCTTCAAAAAAGGTCTCAAAAACATTTTAGATTAAAAAAAAATAGGTGAACATCTCTATAACATAAAAATGTTGATGGTTCCTCCAGTAATCAAAGCAGAAGTAATGAACTTGTTCTGCCCTCCTCCAAGATAGGACTCGTGTAGGGTTTTATGGGGTGTGTAGCTTCTCCATGGCGGGATTCCCCAACCGCCCCCATATAATCACAAAAGGACTAGAAGGAGAAATAACCGCAATCTTCTTTCTAAGGATCCTTAGATCATTTATTGATAATCAGTGAGACAGTTGATAGCACAACATTTTGGGGGACCAGTGTGTTATCCCTTCCTGAGGTACATAAAGTTTAAATCCTGAGGAAGCGTTAACACTGGTCCCCGAAACATTGTGCTAATACCTGTCTCACTGATTATCAATAAATGATATAAGGATCCTTTGAACGAATAGTGTAGCTATTTATCCTTCTGGAACCATTTGTGGTTCCTCCAGTAATAAAACTATTGTTCCGTGTCAGTTAATTGGTCAAATCCATCACAATTTCTCAATATATTCAATATAATATAATACATTATATAATGTATTATATATAAGAACATTGCTGTAATAGTGATTTGGTAGCTTGACATAAACATTTAAATAATATGAAATAAACTTCACAAAGGACATTTAACAACACCAGCCTGTGCCCAGTTTGGAATAATAGACTTAAATATCAGACTTAGATAACATGAATATGATTCATTTTATGCCACCACTTTCTTATGGGACATTCAAGTCAACCCCCAAAGGGCTGGAATGAAGGACTATTTTCGCTATGTAAAATGTAAGCAATCTGTATAAAACATGCTACTACATTCACAACTGTTCTGTAGAGTGAAATAAAATGTACAACTAAAATGTTGCTCATGTATTGTAAGGAGATGGAATTGTCCCAAATTGTTTTCATCTTTTTATAAGCTTATCAACCATTAAAAGAACATGTTTGGGACCCCCTTCTGACACTGAACATGTTGCAATGTAAAGGAAAACTGTCACTTTATACTTCTGACCATTTTCTACAAAGAGAACAGAGATTAAAAAAAACATTATCGGGGTACCTCACTAAATACAGCTGTGGACTGTACTGTTTGTCATCACACAGTGTGAACGCCAATCCCTGATTTATATGAAGGGGATTTTAGCTCATCATGGTTAATACAGTGAATTAGTGCTAATTGGGAATAGGCAACATATAAAATAATTTAATGCACACACAATAAACAGCGAAAATAAGACGGGGAAACGGTAGTGCGCACTAGTTTCAGCCTAAATCACAAATCATGCATAACAGGCAGAGAGAGTAAACCATACGGGACACCCATAGGTTGTAGCACAAATTAAAGGGATTTCAATAAATACATCACATAATTGCCATCAATATTTCTGTCCATGTGGATCTTCCTTAGCGTTAAAGAGATAAGTGTTGGTCGCCCACATTATTATACCACCAAATAAGTGTAAAAGACTCTGTCTTTGGACACGCTATGAGCATGGCGACGGTGACATAGTGACGTCATTTGAGCATGAAGATGTCACCATGCTGTAGAACCATTATGGAACCACCGTCAAAACACACAAAAATACCTTGCTCACAAACTGTAAGGAATCTGGTGTCTAAGCACCGTCAGCGCGACCATTACTCACCTCCTGTCGGTACTCAGGCATCCAAGCATCTGCAGCGCAATTCCCCCATACCCCCGTTGTCTGCCACTGACACTCTGGCTCCTCGCCATCACAGGAATGCACCAACCGAATAGGTGCCTGTTGAACCGCAGCCTCTGCGTGTGTCCCCAGCTCCGCGCTCTATGCGCACACGTGCATCTGTCTCTGTCCCCATGCGCATATGCGCGTCAGTCACCGAATCCACGCACACACGCACGCCAGCCCCAGACGTTATGTGCATGCATTCCCAGCTTACAGAGCACACGCCTACCAGAGCACTTTTAACCACTGCTCCTGCAGTGAGGCGTCGCCCCCAAGCATCACACAGTTCCATGCAAATCAATGATTACACTCAGCTGGGCTGTAACACCTCCCTCCTATCAGGGAGGACTCCTTGCAGTCCTCCAGGCCTGCCCCCTTTTCCCATTGGCCTGTCCACCTTTATTATGCCTGTGCTCCCCATCACTCGTCGCTCGACATAGTTCTGTATGGAAGCTTTTGACTACTCTCTCAGTGACTCCTCAGGTATTGACGCGGATTGGACGACTACCCCCTCTGGCTCTCGACTTCGGCTCTACTTGGACTTCGTGACTTCTGGCATCCCTGTAACACGGCTTATACCTTCGACCATCCGCAACTCTCCAATCCCTGATCTTGGCAACGGCAATAACTACTCCTCCTCTACTACGGTACCGGCAAGTATTGTCTTCCTTACTATACCTGGCCTGGCAACACTAACACCACACTCCGGACGTGCTCCCTTTGCTGCGGGTGCGTGTATCCCTACGTCCCACCTCAGCACAGGGGACGGGTCTGGTCTGCGGGCAGCACCGGCGTAACACCAACTAGAAGAAATGTTATCAACGGTGCATAGGGAAAACAGCAAGATAAACACAGATAAGTGACCAAAGTTTGTCACTAAAAGTCCCTAAAGATTGCACTCATTATATATACACTCATATGCTTATATATATGTTGTGGCACACTCATATGCTTATATATATGTTGTGGCACACTCATATGCTTATATATATGTTGTGGTTATTTTGGGGGTTCAATAGGAACTTGTTAGGTATGTTTTACAATTCCTGTTCAGCTAGTCTTGGCTGTTTGGAGGGTGGCAACCTCCTACCTAATTGAAGCTCACCCCTCCCACATTTAAATGGTTAGGGGCTCACTCCATAGCATCTTCCACTCAGGGGAACTTGCTTGCTTGCAGTTTGGCTGTGACAACTCTAATACAGAGTGCTTTTCCTGGTAATGTACAGGTTAATAAAAGCTTCAATCAGACTTAGAACTTTGCAACTAATATTGACAGATTTATTATAAATCATTCTTCCTGTTATTACACAGGTTATTAAGAATTTATATTAGCGTTAGGGACCCCTGAAATGTGGTTTGCCGTGCCGTTGGCTCAGGGGCTTACAACAATTTTGTCCAAAAATGTCAAACTAAAAGACCATTTTACTTAATAGATATTTATACATATATGTTTAGGCACTGTACCGTGTATGAGTTTCACTGGATGTACTAAAACTGAGCTTTGTCTGTGTTTTATGTTCTGTCTCTGGTTTTAAACCCTTTATAAATAGTAATCTATTAATAGATTACTATTTATAATGAGTGCAATCTTTAGGGACTTTTAGTGACAATCTGTGGTCACTTATCTGTGTTTTTCTTGGAACCACCGTCAGTCTGGAATTCGGTTGCATCGACCATCAGAAGTGACATACAAGTTGATCAGTGTGCTGACATCAACAAAGTCACTTGCTAAGAGTTAAATAAAATAAATAAAAATAAAGTGATACAAATACAGTATGATATATAGCTGTGGACCAAATTGCAACTATTACCACAGATCCTAGAGTAATTCTAGGGGAAATAGACATAAGCCATAAATAATCGGTAATACCAGAATATAGGTTAATCATAAGTGATGGTCAGGTTTGGGGGTTCAAAATTCTATTCCACGAAATTTCGAGTTCTTTTAGAAGTTTGAGTCGAACTTTGAAACAAACTTTTTAATCCGAACGAAATTCAAGCCAAAACCCAAGAAATACTCATCCTCATTTTCTTTTAAGTGGGCGAGCTATGGCGTTTAGGAATTAAACAAACTGCAAACCTTTGTGGAAAATGAGAAGTTAAAAAATGTATTTACATTTCAAATAATGTTTTTGGTTATTTTGAAGGTTTGTTTCCCGATATTTAAAAACAAGTACTGTATATACAAATCCAGTCGAGTTCCAGCAATACAAAAACAAAGTGCCCTCCCTACATAATCAGAGATGGAAAGAGTTAGGAAATCACAATAAAAAATAATGAATACCTCAAAGAGGGAGGGGGAATTGTTGAAACAATGGGGCAGTGTATCATGAAAATGGTGTCCATGTCCAAAAATAATTCATCAACAAAAGGGGGCAGATAACTGCATAATATTCATATGCAATAATAATTACGAAGAAGGGTCAACATTCTAAATACTGAATAAGGGAAGAAAGAGAAAATAACATTGAATGTAAAATGGGCAAACCAAAATACAAGTGGACAAGAAATATCTCAGTTCAATGGAGGCACAATCTCTCTCATTGAAGAAGTGACGCATTTCTAAATTGTCACTAAGACCTGTAGGGGTCACCTACTCCAAAATATAGGTCTAATAGACTTCCCATTGCAATACAACTTTATCCAGATTTCAGTGTGATGAAGGTGCAAACTCACTGCCCATGAAGGGTAGAGATGATGTGGTGCGTCTGAATTGTTTGCAGTGGTGACCCAATGTAGGTTTTTCTTCGCCTGTGTTAAATGTGTTTTTATGTTCAATTAAACGTTTTTATAATTTCTCTGGTGGGCGAATCCGCCGAAATCTGTTTCCCGGATTTTCACTGCTGATACCCCCAAAATCCGTATGACGGTGTAAAACTCGCAAACGGATTTGGGTGGCTTAAATCCATGCGGATTTATCAAAATCCACCATTGGATACAACCCGTGGATGAATTTGTAGAATCCAATCCGCTGCGCAGACTCTTAAGAATCCGCCCACAGGTTGCGGAATCCGCGGAGTGTATTGGCGATAATAATTTTTAAAATCTGTAAAACGCGAATCTCCCTTTTTGAGATAGATCTGTGGAAATCCGTGGACCAAAGGAACCGGCTGACCCGCTGCAGATCCAAATCTGCCAACAAAAATTCGGCCATCTCCTGTTTTCCCCACATAAATCAATGGGTATTCAGGCATGTAATAGGGGAGACGATTTTGAACTTTGTGCTGTTTAACACAGTATGTGTAAAGTATTATCCTTCAAATTCTGAATTGCAGACTGAGAAGTCTCTGCATTCGTATCAGTCTGGTTTGCGGAATGATAGGAAATGGTCCATTTTATATTTACTAGGCTCCTCTTCTTTAACAGGCGTCCCTGAAATGTTTTGGCCTCACTTTTAAGCTATCGTCGGCATCGCCTTACAATGCCTACCTAAAATGGCGTCCTTTTGCAAAATGAACCTATGTTTGTAAATACAGTATTAGTTTTCGTCTTTTCACTTGCCTGATTGCATGGCATGGGCCAAACCATTGTTGTCTTTCTTATTATTTTTTTCGGGGATGTTTATCTCTCAATGGTTGTGGTGTTGTCATCAAAACATGTTCAAGATAACCCCATTGTGTCCCTTTGTCCAACACACTATGTTTGACTCTCAGCATCTGGCGACATGGTAATGCCTGGATTAGTGAAGGGGAATTGAATGAACTAGCACGGTGGATGGTTTTCCTAGCTGTGGGTTTCATGTTAAGTTCGGAAGAAATGTGTTTGTCTGTAATTCTTTCCATAACATCCAAGAATTACAGTAAACTGCTCATTTACTCCAATTCCCTGTAATCCATATAGACCAGGGGTGCACAACACCTGTCCTGAAGAACCCCCAGGTTTTAAGGATATTCCAGAATAAGCACAAGTGGCTCAATCACTGGCTCAGTCAGAGATTGATTGAGCCACCTGTGCTGAAGCTGGGATATCCTTTAAACCTGACCCGTTGAGGGTTCTTAAGGACTGGAGTTGCTCACCCCTGCTAAATTATTCAGATAATTGGTGAATGGGGTTTTCAAGGCCCTGCCAAATACAAAAAACATAATCTTTGTATAAAAACTAATTTCTTTATATATTTCACATATACTGATTTGTAGATGAATGGCCATATATAGGGGTAGATCCTCAGAAGGGCGTTAATTTTCTTAACATTATGTTATCTCAATTTAACGTATCATTATTCATAAAACATAACCCCCAAAAGGTACTTAGCACAACGATATCCTGGCATTTTCCTTACAAAATAACAGATTGATACATTATCACAGACGTCTGACTTACTGTATGCAAATGATATGGTACTGAGCAGTGTACCAAACCACGGAGATC
This sequence comes from Ascaphus truei, assembly GCF_040206685.1. Taxonomy (NCBI): domain Eukaryota; kingdom Metazoa; phylum Chordata; class Amphibia; order Anura; family Ascaphidae; genus Ascaphus; species Ascaphus truei. The sequence goes on from NW_027454720.1 coordinate 33,793, forward strand.
CTCAGACCTGCGTTTCTGTTAGCGCAGGATAATAACGCTACAATATTTAGCACGTCCCAAAAGCTGCCCTTACTCACATCCATACCCTGATTATTATTGAGTTATTTCTTGGAATAGCCTAAAAGCAATGCACTAAGTGTAGGACTTAACCCTTTCATTGCAAAAAGTGGCATGTGTCATACAAAGATATATTTTTTAATTGCTCACATAAATGTCTGAAACACATCATAAGCTATATGATGGTTTTTAGTGATTAATCAATTGGGGGCCTAAATAATGTGAATCTTGGAGCAACACCTAGGGGTCTCAATGACAATTTGAAAGGACATCACTTCTTAGATGAGATGATTTCTGTACCCGCAACTACATGGATGTATTTATTTCCCTTTCTTTCCCGCCCCTTTGTTTTGAACATTTGCATTGTTGTGGGTTTTACATCCTATTCTTTCTTCCTCTTCCTCTTTTGTAGCTTTGTTCAATATATAGATTTGTCACCCTTTTGCATACATATTGTTATTATATATGGATAGTATTCATTTTTCTGACCCTTTTTGTTAATTACTTTTGGACATAATTTTTGTTAAACTTCTCCCCCCCACCCCCCTGCTTTATTTTCAAAAGGACACTTTTTTCAAGTATATACACCCTTACTTTTAGTTGGGGTGTGGCAGCAATCCCCACTTCTTCTGGGGTGGAGTATTCATTCTTTTCATTTTAATATTCTAACTCTTTCCCCCTCTGATTAATCTATATTCTGGTGTCACTGATAGGGGTTATATATATATTTCCTCTGAGATTATGCTAGGATGCGTGTATATATAATTGTAACTGGGCCAAACGCTACATTTCATACTTTATTTGTATAATCTCATTATTATTCATTTCACTCTCAGCATGATTATTATCGGATGTCACGACACCTGACCGACACACCGTTTGCCTGTGTCCTCCTTTGGCCGATGCATCAAAACTCCACATTGATGGTAGTTCCGAAAGTATTCCCCTGGTGTGGTGAGGTTTTTCCATGCAAAAAACATTACTACATCATCAACGTCATGCTCAAAGCATTTCTGGAGGTATAGTTGCACTTGTTTGGTGGTGGATTCAAGGTGGGCTCCCGAAACTTACCTCTCCCCTTAGTCCAGAAGAAGATCCACAGAGACCTAAACATTAGCAACTAATGTCACTTATGTGATGCGTTTAATTAAATCCCTTTAATGTTTTCTGCAATGTATGGGTGTGTCGATTTGGTTTACTCTTTCTCAACACATACTGTAAGATAACATTTAATACATGGTGATACATTTCAGAAGAAGCTATTTGAAGCTGGGAGTGCTTAGAGATACTAAGCATCAATGCACAATGCTCTTTTTCAGTTAGGACGTACATTTTTAGTAGAGATGGGTGAATGTGTCAAATTATTCTCTGGCATTTTGTTAAGATTCAATTAGCGGACGGATATTCACATGCAAAGATGTTGTTAAAAAAATCAGAGCGAATGTATGCAATTCTACCAGCGGCCACCATTACCACATTCGATTCGACCTCACAGTTGATTCGCCCAGAACCTGAAATATGGGTTTTGTGAGAGAGAGCAAGACAGAGAGTATATATGCTAATCGCATATGGTAATAGCTCCTATTAGCTTATTTCTGATCTCCAGGGTGTCCAGGTTTTCTGCACATGTGTCTCTGTGTGTTGTGTGAAGGTGTGTGATGAGGGGATATACTGTATATAGCACTTGAGACTTTAGTTAAGACCAGTCTCCGCCTCACTTTCTTTCTCTCTGCAAATTGATTGTTAGAATGTCAGCTCGAATCGAATGTGTGAATATTGTCCACCGGCGGTATTGCATACGTTCAAACAAACGCAGAAGAATGTCATTTGTTTACATCGAGCTGGGATTATTCGCACTTCTGAATAAATGGCGTATGCTCAGCGAATTCGAATGTTGGTGAATAATTCACCCATCTCTCATTTTTAGCCGCACATTTGAAGTTTGCAATGACATTTTCTTCATATAAAGAAGTTATGCACAGAGTTTGTCCTTGCATTGAAGAACTTTAGTCAGGATCACAAAATAAAGAAGTTTCATTTCATTCAATTAATTAATTTCACTTCTACCATTGTTTAAGGCACAATATGGGTCCGAGGGTTACCCTGAAGCCTCTCCTAATGTATTACTAAGTACATTTGAACACATTTGAAATTGCTTTTGGAAGGGTCGGGGTCACTTGCAAATAAAAGTGAAACTTCTTTGTCTCGGGCATTAGCATGCAACATGGAGGCCCTCACTCATCCACGCAAAATGTTACATTTCCATAAAGTACAGTGTCATTTGCCAGAAAGGATTAATAAAATGCATTAGATCAAAGATACATTTGTACCATGTGATAATCACTTCTATGAAGTCCTTGAGGAAATTGCAGCTTGAACACCTGGCTCTGATTTTCTGCCAAATATTCTCAAACAAAAATCTTTAGATTTGACAGGAAACCTCATTAGTAATGTTTGCAAGTCATATGTAAAATAAGTTCAGCTCATTATCATTAAGGCTTTAACCCAGTTTTTAAAAAAAAATATCACGTAATATCTTTGTGGTTGAGGTGTTATATACTAATATACTACTGATTAAAACACAAGGTGTACCCCAGTTGCAGTCCTACTAGCTTTGCAATGCTACCGACTCCTGGCAAATCCCAATTCCCTTTTCCAAGCCATTTTCAGAGACTGAGAAACACAATTATCCAATGCATCCTCCGCTGTAAGGATTGATAATGCTTGTGCACTTTTTTTTATTCCTGTTGTCTCTTTATGTCTGCCACGATATTACTAAGGCCGCGTCCATGTTTAGTGCTTGCGGGCGGAGGCGTGCTGAGGCGCGCTTCCGCTCGGCACTGAGCCCCTACAGCCGCAATGAGAGCGGCTTTAGTAGGGGCTCGCCTACGCTTCCGCAAGCGCGCGGTCTTAGGGAAATTTTAAATTTTCCCACTTGCCGGAGCGCAGGGCCGGTCACGTGACGTCACTGGCCCGCCCGCCGACACGCCCCCGGACGGCGCGCTATCTAAGGCCAGGGAAAGCACCCGCTTTCCCTGAGCCTCAGCGCGCCTCTGCCCGCCCGCCAGAACCATGGCCGAGGCCTTAGATTGTAAACCTTTCTGGCAGGGATTTCCTTGCTCTAATGGTTAGTGTCTGTTTTGTATCAGTATCTTGCTAACCTTTCAGTGTGTTCTGGGCTTACACTGTAAGGTGTAGGTGGCATGATTCTAAGGCCGCGCTTATAGTCCGGGCGAAGCGACGTTGCGTCAAAACAAATGTATTGAATCTGTTATGTGCGCTTACAGTAGGAGCGACGCGGCGGCGCGATGGCTTGGTCACAATCGCTGGAAGTCACTTCAATTAGATTTTTTCAGTGACCGCAGTGTGACATCAGGCATGACTATAAGCGCGGCCTAAGGCCTCGGATATAGCAGGTGGGCGTGATGAAGTGCATTGCATCGCGCGCGCCTGTACGAGAAGCGATCCGGGGCTGTAGGATTCCTAAGACGTACGACGGGAAGGCGTAGCGGATGCATGCCCGTGACATCACGTGAGCGGTTCACCCTCATTGGCTGAACCGCTCACGTGACCCGGAGCCGCACAAAAAAAATCAAATCATTTTGTCTGCCTGGGAATCGCGCATGCGGTCGCGCTTCTGCGCGCGCAGTCGCGTACTCTAGGGCCTTCCTCATTGAGGCACAGCCTTTTGCCCGTGCCGCACGCGACGTCGCGTGGACTATGGACGAGGCCCCAGAGTAAAATTATAATGTAATGTGATACTGATGAATGGTCCATATGGGACCTGAAACTTTGTCATTCACTGTTCTGGGCTGTCACATTAAATGGAGAACTTCATTATGGACTTGTGAGTAGAGCTCTACTTTGTATCTCTGTCTTTTACGAGACCTGCACTTTGAAGACATTGGTTTTTTTTTATGATTCTAAGAGTAAAATTATAATAATGTGATACTTGATCAAGTTTAATCACCGAAAATGATGCCACCAGGTGCAGTAGATAAAAAGAAAAGATGACTTCAAAGCCACAAAAAGATGTATATAATTAATATTGATTTTAGGCTAACATATACATTTTTAAGTGTTAAAAAGGATAAAACAATTGAGCCCATTAAGAGCTATATTTATTAAGTGCTGCTGCACCATAAGATATTAGGGGAAAAGTACACAGATACCAGCAATCTGGGATGGCCACAAAAAGGGCCAAGAAGCTAAAGAAGAGTAATAATAGGTGCTAAAACCGATAATCTGGTCAGGATAAAGGGAGAATCAAAAATCATTCTATGCTGCTATGACCTCTCTGTAAGTCGTTAATAATAATAATAATAATTTCTTGTATAGCGCTGCTAGTTATACGTAGCGCTTTACAGAGATATTTTGCAGGCACAGGTCCCTGCCCCGTGGAGTTTACAATCTATGTTTTTGGTGCCTGAGGCACAGGGAGATAAAGTGACTTGCCCAAAGTCACAAGGAGCCGACACTGGGTTCCCTGCTTCAAACTCTCAGTGCCAGTCAGTGTCGTCACTCACTGAGCCACAGTGACTTTCACTTGGATCCTCTTTACTTTTTCGTGTGCTGGACTATTGCTTTCTGGCTTTACCATAAGACGACACCTCACGGCCCACTTGGCGCTAAAGATAGGCAAACTTTTCGCCAAAGTTCGAATTTTCATTTTTGCAGCCGCGGCTGAGTGTGAAAAAGCTTGACGCTCTTTTTTTTTTTTTTTTCACACCAAACGGAACATAACATTTTTATCCCAATGAATGTAAGGAAAATAAAAACCTTTTGCTGGATTTCCATGGATTTGTAAGCAAAAACCACACACTTCTAGTCTAAGCTCGTCTATAATTTACTTAAGAGTTAAAGTTACATTGTAATACTGAATAGAAACCTGCATTAAATATTATATTTGTGTAGCCATGCATAATAATGACTGCATACATCTTCCCTGTTGGCAGTAAGTCCTGGTAAATACAGGCCTGCCAACAGAAGTTATGGAGGTTTTCCCTCACACCCTAGTGTGGTGCCCTGTGTAAGGAAGGGACTGGCTGTATGCTCTGAGTCCCTGGATAGTGACCTCAGAGATGCGCCTGCCCCCTGAGATATAAAGGGCACAACACTGACAGTTAGTGTTGTTGTTGGTGGAGAAATAGTAACCAGAAGGTACAGAGATTGGAGAATCACTTTTGTGACCCTAGTGCAGTAACTAGCGGTAGCAGAGTGATCAATTAAGTTTTGTCTACGCCATACTGTGTCCAGGGACCTGGCACAGCGGTGATCTCCCTAGGAGAAAGGGAATCCCACTTCAATACGGGAGGGCGTACCTGGCAAAGGGACAGCACGGAGAGATGTGCGGCTAGAGTCGGCAGCTGCATGGGGCAGTCTGCTACATCCCTGTATTCAATAAAGATGTCCTTGAGAAAAAGAACCCCACTGTGTGAGTGTGAGATTACTCAACAGTGGATGGCACCAAGAAGGAGTTCCTTACCAGGACCATCTCCCTGCGGAAGCACAGATCCTGATGAGGTGGAGGCGCTGCACATGATGTAAGTTTGACTCGCACCCACTACCTCAGCTACCTGTCCTGATGACATCCCCTAATAACACCAAGCGGGAGACTCAAGAGTCCTGTTACTTGCAGGTGCACCACCACACACGCCTTGTAATGGGGGACTGGTTAGACTACACGGGCCAATATGAGATTGGGTGGGTCAGGCCAGAGGGATACACCCGTTACAATTGGAGGCGCTGCTGAGATACCTGTTAACAGGACAGGCTTTTGCTAGGCACACATTAGGAAACAGGGAGAGTGTCTGCTGCCACTTTGTGCTGCGTGGGACGGAACCAGGGGTAGTCAGGGAGATGCTAGAGCTGCATGCCGCAAAGACGCCTTGGGATCCGTTAGGGGTTAGTGAGTCTGGAGAAGGGGGCTATTGCTGTCCTAGTCGCCTTGAGGTAGCGCTAGCGGGGGACGCCTAAGGGGTAAACTGGTAACTGAGAGCAGGAATTCTGGACGGGTCCGCACTAGGCTAGCCAAAAGTAGGTCGACGCCCAAAGTACTGCATGGAAGAGCCAGAGTACTCTAGTCTCCATTCCAGATCACTTACCAAGGAGCACAGACTGGAGGAACGTGTTACAGTAGACACCGAAAGAGTGAGCCTAGCCTGAGGTAGTGCAAACACGAGTCGGATATACGTTAGGTACACAAGGTGGTGCACAAGGCATGTTTATTGTACAGATGTGGTAGCTGCCCCGCAGAGCGGAGCTCCATGTACAAAACCCCCGTGTTCAACGATCACGAGCGATCTGTCGGAATGGAGGATCTGCACAGAGCAGAAGGTCCAGGATGGCGGAGAGAGAGAGCCACAAAAATGGAGGATCTGCACAGAGCAGAAGGTCCAGGATTGCGGTCAGAGGAAGAACACGCATATGAACTGTGCGTGGGTGAAGAACAGGCTACAGAAGAGACTTTTGTGGGCTTGTTGTGGAATGGCGTGAAAGCCGTGGCTGCGCCATGTTTGTCCTGCCTATGTTCTCGGGAAGATACCCCCGAGAATAGAGAGGACGACAGTCTTGCGAGATGGGAGGAACGAAATGGACTTTGTTATACCCCAATTAACAAACAGCCAGACGCTGCCTTAAATGAAAGAAAAGACAATGCTTACCAAGATGGCGGTTCCCGCGTTCCCGGGACACCGCGTGATAATCACTTCTATGAAGTCCTTGAGGAAATTGCAGCTTGAACACCTGGCTCTGATTTTCTGCCAAATATTCTCAAACAAAAATCTTTAGATTTGACAGGAAACCTCATTAGTAATGTTTGCAAGTCATATGTAAAATAAGTTCAGCTCATTATCATTAAGGCTTTAACCCAGTTTTTAAAAAAAAATATCACGTAATATCTTTGTGGTTGAGGTGTTATATACTAATATACTACTGATTAAAACACAAGGTGTACCCCAGTTGCAGTCCTACTAGCTTTGCAATGCTACCGACTCCTGGCAAATCCCAATTCCCTTTTCCAAGCCATTTTCAGAGACTGAGAAACACAATTATCCAATGCATCCTCCGCTGTAAGGATTGATAATGCTTGTGCACTTTTTTTTATTCCTGTTGTCTCTTTATGTCTGCCACGATATTACTAAGGCCGCGTCCATGTTTAGTGCTTGCGGGCGGAGGCGTGCTGAGGCGCGCTTCCGCTCGGCACTGAGCCCCTACAGCCGCAATGAGAGCGGCTTTAGTAGGGGCTCGCCTACGCTTCCGCAAGCGCGCGGTCTTAGGGAAATTTTAAATTTTCCCACTTGCCGGAGCGCAGGGCCGGTCACGTGACGTCACTGGCCCGCCCGCCGACACGCCCCCGGACGGCGCGCTATCTAAGGCCAGGGAAAGCACCCGCTTTCCCTGAGCCTCAGCGCGCCTCTGCCCGCCCGCCAGAACCATGGCCGAGGCCTTAGATTGTAAACCTTTCTGGCAGGGATTTCCTTGCTCTAATGGTTAGTGTCTGTTTTGTATCAGTATCTTGCTAACCTTTCAGTGTGTTCTGGGCTTACACTGTAAGGTGTAGGTGGCATGATTCTAAGGCCGCGCTTATAGTCCGGGCGAAGCGACGTTGCGTCAAAACAAATGTATTGAATCTGTTATGTGCGCTTACAGTAGGAGCGACGCGGCGGCGCGATGGCTTGGTCACAATCGCTGGAAGTCACTTCAATTAGATTTTTTCAGTGACCGCAGTGTGACATCAGGCATGACTATAAGCGCGGCCTAAGGCCTCGGATATAGCAGGTGGGCGTGATGAAGTGCATTGCATCGCGCGCGCCTGTACGCGCGAGTCTGGAGAAGGGGGCTATTGCTGTCCTAGTCGCCTTGAGGTAGCGCTAGCGGGGGACGCCTAAGGGGTAAACTGGTAACTGAGAGCAGGAATTCTGGACGGGTCCGCACTAGGCTAGCCAAAAGTAGGTCGACGCCCAAAGTACTGCATGGAAGAGCCAGAGTACTCTAGTCTCCATTCCAGATCACTTACCAAGGAGCACAGACTGGAGGAACGTGTTACAGTAGACACCGAAAGAGTGAGCCTAGCCTGAGGTAGTGCAAACACGAGTCGGATATACGTTAGGTACACAAGGTGGTGCACAAGGCATGTTTATTGTACAGATGTGGTAGCTGTGCAACTTTGCAGTCTGCTAAATGTTGGCCATGATTGGCGCCAACAAGAAAACTCAACGAGGGGAAGTTTGGCGCGAAAGCTGGAGCCGCGCCCTCATGGACTATGACTCACTCCGCACCTGTGCTGGGTCAGCCTACAAGTCTACGAGACCTCCCCCTAGTTTCAACCAGGGGGAGTGGTTTGCGGTTCCACCGGATGTCGACAGAGAAAATGGGAGGAAGGGTTGCTACATCAGCCCATGCCTTGCAGTTGCGAAGAGCCATTGACCAGTATAGACCTCTGAGACGAGTGCCTCCGCTGGTAAAGATGGCTGAAGCTGCTGACAAAGTGGACCAAGGTCCTGTGATTTCCACTCACCCTTATTCGGCTCCAGGAGGCTTCCTGGTGATACGGGTGGAGGGTGTGGAGACTGTGGCGTGTCTTTGCCTGCAGTGCAGACTGCCGGGCGGAGCCGTGGGCAGCGAGGCCCGATGCCCCCACTGCGGACTGCAGTACATGTGGCCAATGACCACATTCGTACCGGTGCAAGCTGTGGGAGTGGCCGGAAATGTCCCGATGCCAATAGAAGAACAGCCGGGAGCTCTCTGGAACAAGAGTGCCAGTCCCGCGGAGTCGGAATCAGCACTGGTGCTTCCGACGGAGAAACTTAGCCATCGGAGAGGTGATAACCGAGGAGCCCATCGCCGGTCTCCTACTGGGATGCCTTGGCCGAACTGTAAACTGGAATCCTCGGACGAGGAGTGTGCAAGGCTGGCAAGTAAAGCCGTTCCAAAACGGGACTATCATACCAGTGGTACACCATGGAGGGATGCAATTCCTCATGGTGTGGAGACACGGAGTCGAGTGTCTCCAGTACCGAGACCGCCCGATCGCCGGAGTCCCACTGCCGTGGTGACTAGTGGATCGGACGGAGGTCGATCCACCCCTACCTTGCGAGGGACTAAGACACCGTGCCTGTCGCAGACCCAGGAGGTGGAAGATCCGGAAGAGCGAGTCCAGAGCCAGACTGGATCGCGCAGCAGACGGGCGTTGGCAGATGTCCTCGTGGAGGAAGAGATCCCGCTTGGGGATCCACCCCAAGATGGCGTCGCAGCACGTGCGTGTGCGGAAGTGGTTCCGGCGGACCAGGGAGGCCCCGAGTGGGAGATAGTGCCGCCTCTGCGGTCAAGCAGCGGGAAACGATCCCCTACTACCAGGGGGAACGGACGTTTGAACTGCAACCCCAGAAGCCCAGCTGTTGAAGACAAAAATGGACTTTGTGGCGACGTTAAAACAGGTATCGCCAGAGAGCAGGTCGAAACCCTGTCAGTGCCTACTGTTCGGTCTCGTCCCCAAACCCCGTCCACACCCAAGGTTAGCCCCAAGGCCCTAGTTAAAGCCCCTGTACCCGTCACTATTTTATTTGGGTCCAGTTCCAGCTTAGGGTTGTCCGGGGAGTCACGGGGTCCTTCCGATGATCGGACTGGAAGCCTGGACTTGGGTACGTCGGATGATGGGTCGGAGGGAGGAGGGAGCATGTCCCGACAAGTGTCGGTGTCCAGTGATTGCCCTAGTGGGCTTAGTATCACAGTACGAAACACCTCTCAGTATAAAGGAGTTAATGCGAGATCTGAGGGTACGTCTGGGGTGTCTTCTGGTGGGCCTGATGAGGAGTCCATAGAAGAGAGTATAGATCCTAGCTCCGAGGAACGGAAGGAGACTAGGTGGTGGGCCCCATTGTACGAGGGGTATGTATCATGGTTCGACCGCACCCGCTTTATTTTAGAGAGGGAGGGGGTGGTTGATCACTGGTGGGCTGCCGGTGACTTTGACGATGAGTCATACCTTAGGGCTCTACGAGTAAGGTGGGACCGAATCCAGGCAGGTCTTATTATCCCTAAGGGGTCCGCGGGGTTAGATGACCCGGTAGAGAACGATGAGCCCCTATCATGGGTGTTGACCGGGGCGGCTGGTCAAAGCAGCTTGACCAGGGCTTGCCGAGCTGAAAGGGCAATTACGGCCAAATATAGGAAGTCCCATGGGCTTGATTATCCATATGTCCCTGAACCTCTAATGAGAGAGATAGAGGAGAATAGGGAAAGATGGCTTAAGAATGATATACAGTATTATATCGTAGAGAGAGGGGGAGCCATTAAAGGGATACAGGCCGAGCAGAGGGTAGCTCAACTGATGCGGGTCTGGAAGATAGGGCGCAGTGTGTATATGCACAAGGTGGTATACTGCAATGAGCGAGGAGTACCCCGAGAATACAGCGTGACTGTACATGATGCCGCGGGGCGAGAGGTGAAGAAGCCCGATCCTCTGCATTATTATTGAGTATCCAATAGAGTGGTCTGTTGTTTTCTTTAACGCTCCCTGCTGGTCAGTGAGTGTACTGGGCTTACATTATTATGTTCATGTGATGATGTTTGCTATGTTATTTTTGTGTTCTTTTGCTGTGTTTCCTGGCGCAAGGTACACCAAATTTAGGTCCCAGCCGGGACGGTGGGTATCAACCAGGGGGAGTATGTAGCCATGCATAATAATGACTGCATACATCTTCCCTGTTGGCAGTAAGTCCTGGTAAATACAGGCCTGCCAACAGTAGTTATGGAGGTTTTCCCTCACACCCTAGTGTGGTGCCCTGTGTAAGGAAGGGACTGGCTGTATGCTCTGAGTCCCTGGATAGTGACCTCAGAGATGCGCCTGCCCCCTGAGGTATAAAGGGCACAACACTGACAGTTAGTGTTGTTGTTGGTGGAGAAATAGTAACCAGAAGGTACAGAGATTGGAGAATCACTTTTGTGACCCTAGTGCAGTAACTAGCGGTAGCAGAGTGATCAATTAAGTTTTGTCTACGCCATACTGTGTCCAGGGACCTGGCACAGCGGTGATCTCCCTAGGAGAAAGGGAATCCCACTTCAATACGGGAGGGCGTACCTGGCAAAGGGACAGCACGGAGAGATGTGCGGCTAGAGTCGGCAGCTGCATGGGGCAGTCTGCTACATCCCTGTATTCAATAAAGATGTCCTTGAGAAAAAGAACCCCACTGTGTGAGTGTGAGATTACTCAACAGTGGATGGCACCAAGAAGGAGTTCCTTACCAGGACCATCTCCCTGCGGAAGCACAGATCCTGATGAGGTGGAGGCGCTGCACATGATGTAAGTTTGACTCGCACCCACTACCTCAGCTACCTGTCCTGATGATATCCCCTAATAACACCAAGCGGGAGACTCAAGAGTCCTGTTACTTGCAGGTGCACCACCACACACGCCTTGTAATGGGGGACTGGTTAGACTACACGGGCCAATATGAGATTGGGTGGGTCAGGCCAGAGGGATACACCCGTTACATTTGTAATGAGCCCCGGTGTGCTGCGTGCATATTTATATCGTTACATTGTAATGCATACACTCTTTTTTATTCTAACAAATTGTATTTTTCTCTGTGATTAGGATTTTGGGGCTTTGAGGGAATCCTGGAATCCATAGTAGTGATTTTATAATATCCTTAAAATTATGTTTTTAGGGCTTAAGTGGATGACCTCTACTCAGTAAGGTGAGAAGTGGGTTAACGCACAGTTTACAATACATAATCTTTTTTTTGACAGACATACTTCAAATATGGACATGACATTAAGATGCTGAAAACTACAAGTTTGAGTCAAGAAGCACAGATTTCTTCTTAACTAAAGGTCATTTTTTTATATATAAGGTCATTTTTGAAAGTAGTATAGAAAAATAATTTCCAAAACATAGATATGTTCCATCTAGAGCAAAATAATGTTTATTTACTCAAATATATATTGAAGACATTCTCCGCAGAGCTGACATTTTGTCAATAACATCACACTTTGCACAATATTACAGCGAGTTTGCAAAAGATTGGGGGTTTATCTTCCAGTAAACATGATGTCCCCAGTAAACCTGTCATTTAATTGAAAGAAGGAGTTAGTAAAAAAAAAATCAAACTGGCATCATGGATTCTAATTTGTATGACAATAAAAGTACTATCTTTACCTAACCATTTATTGGCTTTCTCCTGACAATGCAGGGTCTGCATTCTACTAACCTATTACATTTAGTAATGAACCCTATTGAATACAAAGTCAAATGATAATATGGATTATTTCTCTGATTAAATAGTTACAGAAATTGAATGTATATGAATATTTTGCACTAAAATTATCATATAATAACATGCAGCCACTTGGTTCAGACAATCTATGGGCATCTCCCTTGTATCTCCCTTTTCTATATAATATTCAGCCATCAGGGTCTTTCTAATATACATTTTGTGATCCATCTTCCAGATATGACAGTAACCATCATTTAATAATGTGTGAGGCCAAGATTTCACATTGTTAAAAGTTTATGGCCACCCAATGATATATTATTAGCATTCCATTTTCTTGCAAATACCTATAGACCATCAATTAGAAATGCAAAAAAAAAAATGAAACAGCAAATCATAAACTGGTTATTTCTCTTACCAGCCTGTCTCTGAAATGCAGCACAAGACAGGAAAGGAAGTTAATGATATTCTGTTAAAGGTTTCAAGTCTTAGTTGTTCTTTTGTCATGCAAGGAAAAGCACTTTATTTAAAAATGGAGACAAATTAAAAAGCAGCTAAGGCTACTCCCTTCATTTCCATGACACCCAAATCACTATTCAAAAGGCTGCACTTTGCTGAAGTTCAAAAATAGCTATGCATTTCAATTCAGAGGGCTGAAGTCCCTTTTGTTAGTCAACAGGCAGAACAATTCCCCAAGTCTGAGGTTCATTTGCAAAAACTATTGCTGTATGTAAAGTTACATTCCAACTAGCTGTTTGGAACAGTTACCCTACCAGAGCAAGACAGGCTTTTTATAACTTGTTAAATAAAATAAGAACAGGGCAAGGATAAGTGATGGTGTTAATGTAGATCTCTTTATTAATTTTCCTGTAACAAAATAAAATAATAATACAGCACTATTTATTCTGGGAATCCTGACATCTGTAAAATCCTTATTGAGACATTTTATATATTTTGCCAGCAATTTTTTTTTATAGTATATTATACCATAAGCACCGTTCGTTCGTTCTCTCTCGTTCTCTCGTTCTCTCTCTCTCTCTCTCTCTCTCTCTCGTTCGCTCGTTCTCTCATTCTCTCTCTCTCGTTCTCTCATTCTCTCTCTCTCGTTCTCTCATTCTCTCTCTCTTGTTCTCTCATTTTCTCTCTCTCGTTCTCTCTCTCCCTCTCCCTCTCCCTCTCCCTCTCCCTCTCCCTCTCCCTCTCCCTCTCCCTCTCCCTCTCCCTCTCCCTCTCCCTCTCTCTCTCTCTCTCTCTCTCTCTCTCTCTCTCTCTCTCTCTCTCTCTCTCTCTCTCTCTCTCTCTCCATATTGACAACTCTAGAGATAAAAAAAATTGCTAACTTTTATCAGAATATTTTGAATAAAAAATCATCCAGATGTTGAAATCGTTACCTGTATTTTTAAACAACCAACAACCATAACAAATATATGTCTTATTACTAACTTGAGGAAAGAATTGTACAATCTCGTTAAAGTTTCCTTACTTTGCATTCAAATATGCCTTTTAAAAGACGTATTTATCAATTAATTGCATCATTCATAATATCCAGAATTGCTGTGCCTGTGAACGCTTCGTTTATTAACCCCTTCAGGGTATATTTCACAGAATTCACAAACATTTGTATGCATTTAGCATAGGGACCTGCTATTAAGACTTACCTTGACATTGGTTAGCAGGCTTGTGATTATTTTATCAAAAGATGCAACCAAAAGTCTCCTTTGTCTTACAGACTTGGGTTTCACTATGTATAATTATTGTTAGCCCAATGGAAGAAGCGCAGTGATTCACTTTCTGTTTGTTCACAAATGTAAGGCAAATTTTGTCGCCATAAGCCTGCTCCCTACACGGAGAAGCGCAGTGAATATATATACAGCTCAATCCCCTTATAACGCTGTGCTTGGGGTCCAAAGACTCACATCGCGTTATAAGCGGATCGCATTAGAAATAATGTACAATTGTATGCATTGTACAATAAAGTATTTAAGATACCAATAATCGTGTTGTAAAGTATTCATAAATACAAAAATTGGGAGCCACGCTTGCATCGCGTTAAAAGCGGATTCGCGTTGTAACGGATCGCGTTATAACGGAGCTGAGCTGTATTTGTTTTACTTTTTTTTACCCTTACTCCCTTGGCAGTGTGCTGCTTTTTTGTTCTCTCTACACCTGGATCATGCTACAAGCGGCTGTCACGCCTATACAGAGACTCCTGAAGTTGGTGAGGGAACTAAAGGTCTCATGAAGAAAACTGTGAGTAAATAGAGTCTTGTTGAAGATATGCCTGAAGACATCTCCAATGAGGTATAGAGGAGTGTGGATTTTTGTTCACCCACCTTTGGCCTTCAAGGGACACCAAAATTATTCTAAAGACTTCTCACTGTGTATAAGAACTGTTATATATATTTCTCACTCAAGTCATCCACTTCACTATGGAGTTCTCTGCTTATTTTTTAACCTGATCATCGCATTTAAGATTTGATTAATCTTGATTCGGCTACTTGAGCACCCAAATACCACCCTTGAATCTAGTTTCAGAATATCCCCGCTTCAGCACAGGTGACTCAATCAGTGGCTCAGTCGAAGAATAGAATATCTCGTACTCTTGTAACCCTCCCTGCCCGGCTCCCAGGGAGTTTACATTGTTGAGCAATGGTTGGCTACTCAGCAAGGAATTACCTTGGTTCAGGGGCTGGCTTCAGGAGGCTGGCAAACGAGGCAGCAAGGATGTATAATAATGGGCGCCAGGAACTTTTGTAGTAACACTGTCTGTCTTTCTGGTTCTCATGCACGGGGACCATTCACATTCCAACTGTAGACGTTGTACTTCGTTTTAGCAAACATACAGGATTTCTGTTGCATCCATTTGTGCCCACACTTAACACTACAATGGAGGAATATTTACTTGGGTTCTACTTTGTCTGGGACCCAGCCCCCCTTATTACTTGAGGATCATCTTCTGTATTAGCCCTAGATACCTGTGCCCCTACGGGAGAACCTGATGGGCCCTTTCTGATTAGTCACAAGACCGTTAGCCTGTTTGGGAACTGCCACTTCCATACCGATTAATGAGGAATATGAATCCGGACCTGCGGTTAGAGCTGATCCGCTGACACCTGGGAACCCGCTTTCCTGAGGCCCTCTGTTTTGACTGATTTCTTTGCACATCACACGCCCCCTCCCGCTTCCACGCGCACGTGCCCGCTGTATAGACGCGATCATTGCCTTTAGGCAGTCTGATCGCTCAGCATGTGGATGCGTCCGTGCGGTCTGCCCCTCTATGGACACAGCCTAAGGTGATCATATGTCATAAATCAACTCATTCGTTGATTTCAAACAAACTGTGTTGCCAAATAGTCCATTACTTCGGGGGGGAAAAAAGTCTCATATCTGAAAACATTACACTATTTACAGCATTATAATGACTGTCATCACTAAATGACTAATTAGTCACGGCATTACAAACGAACGGTGATAAGTCTGAAACTCTATCAATATTTACAAACCCCCAAATAGTGAGAGCTCTTCTCGTGATTGGAATAGGAATTCACCCAGGCAGGAAAAGGGCATCCCCGAGATAGCTGAAGCTAGTGTTTCAGCTTTGATGTGGAAGACAGCGTAGCCTCAGGGATGTGCAAGGAAGACGATGCTCTTGATAAAACGAAACAAGGACAACAAAGTGGACTTCTGAGGAACAGGAAGGTAAAGAGAGTCAAGACAGCAAAAAAGAATATTGGAATTCATTTGAATTCCCAAGGGAAGGAAAAAAAATAAAAGTTCTTCTACTTGTAGCTAATATAGTGAAGCCCTTGGCCAAGTGAAACCAGGCGGAACTGGAAGAAAATCTTGAACATGACAGAAGTAGACATCAGTGAATGATAAATACATTTGTGTCTAACTTACTCTCATAATTGGCCATGTCTTTATCATAATGCAATAAGCCTATCAAATGCAGATTACAGTATACTTCACAATTGGAATTGATCATTAAGTGGAAAATGGTGTTAGTACTTTCGATTTAATGGACTTTAAATGTTCCTCATGTACGCCATTACACAGATACCAGTGCCTCATTGACACAAGACCCACTGGATAATAAAAGATGCCTTATAATCAGCAACATACCTAGTGAATTATAAATATCCTCACGCAGAACCTACCGTTAAAATACAGAGACTAATAAAAATGTAAGTGAAAAAAAGGACCACTTGCTTTAGCCAGGAAAAGCGTATTCTTGCTTCTCCAGAATGGTCCCTCTTTTTATTAAAGCTAAGGCTAATTGCCTCTTAATACAATAGCATTTTACTAATCAGACTCCAAATATTTCACTGCTTCCGACTCCCATAGAAGACGACCCATTTCGCCAATATGGGATGTTAGCATCTTGTAGCCTTATCACAGCTTTTGCAGCTCTTCATTAATATTCCGTACATACTGATGCATTTTCTATATCATTCTCTATTAACAAGAAGGATAATCACTCATTCAGATATCAAGCAGTCAGCAAAGACCTGGCCTTGAGCCCTTAGTGCAAAGAATCATGGGGGGGTCACAGAAGGTTAAATGTGATTGACATTACATTATCTGCATTTTATATATAATTATAGTTTAATAATGAAAGAAGATGTAAGATAGCAAAAATAATTTTTCATTTCAGTAGGCCTAAAAGACTCGTTTTTTTTCATAGAATAGCGCATTGTTAAAGAAAAAAAACAGTAATAATTTATATATTTATGCGAAAAATTTGGAATAAAAAATGGTTACATATTTTCAGATTAATTTAATAAAATATTCAATGTTACATTTCGGATTTTACATAGATTGTTTACATTAAAGGGGTTTTCTAAACTGAGCAATTCTTCACAGTAAAATGGTAGATTCTCGCACATTGATTTGTTTTACTGGAACCCCCTAAGTACAGTAAAGTTGGG
The DNA here is from genome assembly GCF_040206685.1 of Ascaphus truei. Classification (NCBI taxonomy): domain Eukaryota; kingdom Metazoa; phylum Chordata; class Amphibia; order Anura; family Ascaphidae; genus Ascaphus; species Ascaphus truei. The sequence goes on from NW_027454720.1 coordinate 50,993, forward strand.
AAACAACAGGGATCTCAAGTTCTAGTCTAGGCGATGTACAAAAGCTTGTGTGCACACATAATCCAACTGGAGTAGCAATGGACTCTCATATCATATACCATAGACTAAAGATTTTTAACCTTGTGAAATTCTGTGGAACCCCAACTGTCTGTAATAGCGGATCAGAGAACAGATGCATTGTAAGGATCCCAGACCCTCTCTAATAGCGCGTCTGAGACCAAATGCATTGTAAGGAACCTCAACCCTCTCTAATAGCGCGTCTGAGATCAGATGTATTATAAGGAACCCCAACCCTCTCTAAAAGCACCTCTGAGATCGGATGCATTGTAAGGAACCCCAACCCTCTCTAATAGCCAACATTATAATACATGTTGTGCACCCGCGTTTGCCGAGAATGGGAATGTCCCACTGGTCATAAAAAAGAAGCAACGCTCAAAACCAAGAAGGCGACTATAATAAAAAGTAGCATAAATGGGAGTTCGAAAGTGTGGAAACAAAAAGGGAAATGTAAAAATGCGGGAAAGCAGAAAGTGACAGAAAAAAAACAATATTGGAAAAAAGAAAGACAAAGAAAGCAAAATAGCCAACAGGCAGACAGCGTAACTGAAGAAGGTAGAAGATAAGGGAAACGAAGACTGAATTGTAAGGGAACTCCCTTAAACCATTTTAAAAGCAAAAATGTTAGTACTTAACAAGAACTGGGAGAAGTGATACACATGGGGCCACATGTACTAAGGTGCTATTACATAGGACAAATTCTGATGCTGGAAAACACTAGAAGGTGTCCTCATTTGCTGGTCTTTGTCTTATGGAATTGTGGAAACATTGATTTTTTTTTTTAAATTAACTTTCAAATAGGAATCAAGGTAAAGACAGATCACTTTTGTATTCGCCATAACTTTACAATATTTTATTTGTTTTTTTTAGATCATGTCATAATCATATTTTGATATATTAAAATGTAGACAGTGAGCTCTACTCTTAGCATCTCTATGATAATGAGGATTATTATGTGGAACATTTTTTCTTCCCTTCTCGCCGCTCTCTTTTCTTCCAGGACCAAAGTGAACTACGGTCAGTGGTTTGTTTAATAGGTTAAATGGAGCTGTTTGATAAGTCAAATAATTTTTCAATAGTTTTTTTCAACCTTTACCTTGTGCTTGGAAAACAAAAGGCTTTTGAAGGTTTCTACAATCTTTAACTAATGTCTTTTGGTGATAAGACTGTCTGTCGGTCCTCAACACTAGAGGTGATTTGTTGTTTTTGCTTTTTCCTTTGTTTTTAAAGTAATTATGAAGTCATCATTCATCAAACAGATAAGTAGCTAATATACTTGAATTCAGCTAAACCGGAGATAAGAGAAACAAAACCCCAACAAGATGTGAATACACCTTTTACTTATGGGTAATTGAATCTTTCTAAGGAAAGCTGATTACACTAATAAGTTGTTGGAGTTTTTTTACCTGTAAAGGCAGTGATCCACAAAAGGGTGCTATATTTGAGCATTCCTTTAATTCCATTGATATGAATAGGAGTAAAGGTGTGCTAAAGGTTAGCACCTTGTTGAGGATCTGGGCCTAAATTGGATGTTCCTTTAAGTGTCAACAGAGGTCCCAGGACACTTGTTTGGCTGAAAAGGAGGGTTACACCTCTAATGGTCTCATTGTTCCAACCAAGGTGTGTTTAAACTTTAATGCTGTACTTGCATCTACCACTTAGCCTTTTAGCATATGTCATTCAGTATAATGGAAAACACTTGCTTACTTAAAGCTGAAGACCAAGCAATATCCCATGTGTGTTTTTTTTAAATAAATCAGTTCAGTTATCTTTCCCTCACCCCATTCTCCTTCACCTCCCTCCCCCATTTTCTCTCCCTTCACTCACCATTCCCTCTTCCCTCCCTCACCGCCAATCTCTCACACCTCCCTCCCCCATTCTCCCTCCATCACCTCCATTCTCTCTCCCCTCCCTCCCTGCCCATTCTTCCTCCCCTCCCTCCCCCATTCTCCCTCCCCTCCATTCTCTCTCCCACCCCCCATTCTCCCTCCACTCCATTCTCTCTCCCTCCCCCCCCCATTCTCTTTCCCTTCCCTCCCCCCATTCTCTTTCCCTTCCCTCTCCCATTCTCTCTCCCCTCCTTCCCACTATTTTCTCTCCCCTCTCTCCCACTATTCTCTGTCACCTCTCTCCCCCACTCTCTCTCCCCTCCCTCCCCCATTCTCTCTCCCCTCCATCCCCCATACTCTTTCCCCTCCATCCCCCACATTCTCTCTTCCCCTCCCTCCCCCCATTCTCTCACCTCCCTTCCCCCATTCTCTCTCCCCTCCCTGCCTCCATTCTCTCTCTCTCCTCCCTCCATTCTCTCTCCCCTCCCTCTCCCATTATCTATCCCCTCCCCTCCATTCTCTCTCCCCTTCCATCTCTCTTCCTTTCCACTTACATTCTCTAACCTTCCACTCCGCATTTTCACTCCTCTCCATCCCCCCTCTCTCTACTCTCTCTCCCCCCTCCCTCTCCCCTCCCTACCCCCAATTCTCTCTCCCCCACATTCTCTCTCCAACCTTCCTCCCCCCATACTCTCCCCCCTCACACTCCTCTCTTTCCCCTCCCCCTCCTCTCTTTCCCCTCCCTCTCCTCTCTTTCCCCTCCCTCTCCTCTCTTTCCCCTCCCTCTTCTCTCTTTCCCCTCCCTCCTCTCTCTTTCCCCTCCCTCCGTTATCTCTCCCATCCCTACCCACATCATCTCTCCCATCCCTACCCCCATTCTCTCACCCCTCCAGTGATAATAGGAGTAGAAAAAAATAATAAAAAAACACAGCAACCCAAACCTACATGGGAAAGATGTAAGTGTGCTGTGAGCAAGTCACATTTATACACAGAGAAACAGTTTCAGAGTAAAGCCCCTAATAACAAATATCCACCAATATCTTTAATTAGAAAATCAGTCTCTGAAACTGTTTCTCTTATTTAGCACATCATTGTTTCCTTCATCATTTGTTCAAAAAGTACATACACTTCTTGATGCTGGTTTGGCTGCTTTTTCTATTCTTTTTCCCACTCCAATTTTCACCCTCAAAAGATGGTCTTCGCTACTTTTTTATAAGAGAATGGGAAACTATAGGAGGGCTATAGAGAGATAGCACATACTGTATATATTTTCTACACACATACAATTACACACACATACGTATATGTACAGCATGTATGTGTATAGATATATACTGCATATATACACACACTACTATACATACACAAACAAATGCACACAGTTTGTCTCCCCCTCTGTGCCCCTTTCTCTGCCTTTCTCTCTTCCTGTGCCCACGTCTCTTTTTGTCTCTCTCTCTCTCTGTGCCCCTTGTGTCTCTCCTCCTCTGTGCCTCTTTGTCTGTTTCTGTCTCCTTGTTCCCCTTCCTGTTTCTTTCTCTCTGTGCCCCTTTCTCTGTCTTTCTCCCTGGGCCCACGTGTCTGTTTGTGTGTGTATACTTTATATACCTCTTGTTTCTGACACACACAATTAAAAACAAGGTAAAGCACAGCTGTGACAGTGGTGCTAGCCATCAGCTGGTTTAGCTCACACTGTTAGAGCTGCGGCCTAGAAAAGCAGTGGTTGTGGCTTCTAGGCCTGTTGGTCTGACACTATTCCAGTCATTAGGTTGGTGCCCTAGGCTTATAATCAACTCCATATATTTGGTATGAAAATCCATTTAGGAAGTGTGGGACTGGACTCATTTAAAAATACTTTGTATAGACTTCAGCATATCTCCCAGCCAGGTACATTTTTTTGGGGAGGAAAATTTGAGGGTAAAATATATATGAATATATTTATATATATATATATATATATATATATATATATATATAGGCTATACGATACCGTGTGAGCGAATATCAGAGGCAGCACTCCAGAAGGTAGTCAAAAAAAATTGTATTTAGTGTGACATATATGTCACATTAAATACAATTTTTTTTGACTACCTCTGGAGTGCTGCCTCTGATATTCGCTCACACGGTATCGTATAGCCTATTTGACTTATATAGGATTTGCACCCACCTATATCTACCTGACGGAGTGCCTTGTTCTCATTTATTCACTATATATATATATATATATATATATGGGAGATCTCTCTCTCTCTCTCATGCAAGGGAAGGTGTTCATCTGTAGGGTGTGATTAAGTACCTCTCTTGCGTGGGAAATGGAATCTGCTGGCCTGCCAATAAATGGTACAACGTTCCTTGTCTCCTGTCTAATTTACAGGAAAGAGGTTCCTGTGGGGTCACTCTCTGCTCCTGGCAGATCACTACAGGATGGAGGCACTGCACCAGATGAGTTCCCTTGCTTTTCCCCATACCAACGCGGAACCTCAGGCTTCCTGACAAACAACAGGTGAGCCCATACAGCACAAGGTACACCTGTAACAGCCAGATCTCCCTTGAGAGGAAGAGGTGTTACATATGTATACTATTGGGATCAATTGAGTCTTCTACTATGATCTCATTGCAATGTATATTCAAATCAATATTCCTTTTGAACATTTAGTTAGTGCCTTGGCATTCTTTGGACGGCTTATTGCTCATTCTTCCTGACTAATAGAAAACAAACCTTTACAAATAGTTCTATCATAAACCATGTGATATTGGCATAATCCTACAAATAGATCACATGGGTTTGGCTAGTTCACCGCCAATCTGAGGACATGTCCCTGTGGTCACTGAGCTTGTTAGGGGTAGGTGGCAGTAAGATGTTAGGTTGTTTTTAAGTTGGCTTTTTTTTCATTGAATGAAATAAATGACGCAGTTATATTATTCTTCTCAAGTAGACAAGTTCACGTGGTACAGTTTGTCCACTGAAAGGTATTGAGTCGTGTTCCTTTTCACAGATTATCTTTAATAGTTTTGTTAAGTGGTCTCCATGCCTTGGACATGCAACACTAACTTTCTGCACTTTTCCGATGTTAAGGTCATCAAATGTTCACATTGAATCATTTCATGAGGGCTAATCAGCTGATGGAGCGGTGCCCTTCAAATCCCACTTGATAAGTGGTAAAAGTTAGGAAACATAATTAAACTCGCTCAACATTAACATTTATATAATACATAAACCAAATGCTTATCCTGATTCACCAAACAAATTACATTTTGAACATTATAATCAGCTACTTATCGACTGCACCATTTGAAATTATTTCTCGTTCTACAACTCGGAATGCAAGATGCCTTAAATACAAACCCTGAACATTTACATACTGATTTCATGAGCAAAGCAAAAGGTATTTGCCAGTAACAGTACAAGACTCAGCATTTTTATTGTCTGCAAAATCCTGGTCTTCTCTGATATGAAAATTCAATTATTTTAGAACGGGTACTCTCATTAAATTTTGACAAGCAGTGCAAGCTCGGTACCAGGAAGAACTCTAAAAAGGCACTTGGGTCTGATAGCACTAGGCTGAATTTTAAATTGTAGTATTTTTACTAGATGAGATTACCTGACAATTTGTTTTTTAAAAGAAACAAAATTAATCAAAAACATTGCCTTCCTTTGGCATTTTTGGAGATCTTTTCCACGATGTGGCACATATATAACCTTATACGTGTATGTACACATTATGTATGATTTTTCCTTGTAACCATGAGAGTAAGTAAGGTTTACATGTGGATTATTTCTGCATGAAGTTTCTAATCACGTATACAGTAGTTGCATAGTGTTCATTTAATCTCAAGAAAGCTAATGTTCACTGACATGTATGTGAGTGTATTTATGGAAAGCTTTTGTGGTTATAAATATATATGGACCAGTGGACCATAAATATAAGGTCTTTATACTGGATTGTAAAATATCACTTGCAAAGCAGTTATTATATATCTATATTTAATTCTGTGATGAGTCTTGATGATGATAAAATGCAGATTATTGAAATATTTATGGAATTTAACCATTGCAGATGGTGAATCTAATATATATATACACACACACACACACACACTCATATATATGTGTGTATATTTATACAGTGTGTGTGTGTGTGTGTGTGTGTGTGTGTGTGTGTGTGTGTGTGTGTGTGTGTGTGTGTGTGTGTGTGTGTGTGTGTGTGTGTATATATATAAATATATATATATATATATATATATATATATATATATATACATACATACACACACACACACACACACACACACACACACACACACACACATACTTCTATGTAGAAAATGTTGAGTATGTATATATTTTTAAGCACCAACCCGGTACACAGGACTGTACTTTTGTTTACAATACATTTGCAGTACAGGGAATATAGGAATACAGATGGGATAAGTGTTCCTCCATATATAATACGGAATATTTGTTTTTCTAAATGGAAATAATTCAAGTGCAAAAAAGAAATCACTGTATTAGCTAAGGACAGTCAAATAGCGCTCTGAGATAGGGCCGAAAATGAAGAGAATATAGAATGTAGTGCACGGAGATAAGGGGTATCCCAAAGTGCCCCTAATATAAATAATTGTGTCCCCAGCACTCAAGAATTTCCGTAGTCAAATAATAATGCAAAAATAAGGTGCGTATTAAATCCATGCACACAGATTCCCATATTATGGATTAGAGCAGGGGTGCTCAACTCCAGTCCTCAAGCACCCCAACAGGTCAGGAATCCCTGCTTCAGCACAGGTGGCTCAATCAGTTCCTACTTCAGCACAGCTGGCTCAATCAGTGGCTCAGTCAAAGACTGAGCCTCTGATTGAGTCACCTGTGCTGAAGCTAGGATATCCTGAAAACCTGACCTGTTGGGGGTTTCAGGACTGGAGTTGAGCACCCCTGAATTATAGATCATCTATGAACAAACTAAAATACTCATCAGAACAGCACACAAAAAACAGTAGGAGTCCAAATCATAAGAGCCAAATGATAAACAGAGAGAAATTTAATAGCGGGGCAAAGTTTTGAGCCAACATTGGCCCTCCTTCAAGCCCATTCTCACAAAACAAAAAATGTGGCACTTCCCTTTATCCTCTGACTCTGTTCCAGAATAACAATAGCACTCTATCTCCCTGTGCTGCAGGAGGTCATCTCTGACAGGGATTCTTACACGTGCAACCGTCCACAGGGCTAGGTTTAAAACTTGGTGCTTCAAATAATTGAACCGATAAGCATGACCTTTGCACAGGGCCGTTTGGGATGTTTGTGAGGCTCGGGGCAGGGAGATGTGTGGGGCCTCGGCTCTTACCTTCTCTTACCTTCTCCGGAAGCATCTCTTCCGCATCCGTTATCAAGGCTCCGCGAATGGCAAATGGTGTTGCGTTGCTATGACAACGTGACGTCCTATGACGTTGTGGCGGCATGCGGCATCACGTTGTCATAGCAATGCGGCGCTGGGTGTCCAGTTGTCATGGCAATGCGGGGCCATTTGACATCGAGGAGCCATGATCACGGGACCCCACATGAGGAGAAGCTGTCTGAGAAGGCAAGAGAGTGACAGAGGCCCCGCGCTCTCTCCCAAAAATCACGTTAATTGTTGTGGGGGTATCACGGGGCCTCTGTAAATGTGGAGCTCGGTGCAGTGACACCGACTGCACCACCATCATGCCGGCCCATCTATAAAGCCCCAAATAACCCAGAGTGTGCGTGATTCATATAGCATACCAATCACTACAATTCACCCCACCAAATAATTGGGCCTGAGCCTGGCAGGCAAGCAAACTCTGTGAAGCTGGGATACATTACACACCCTTCAACAAAATTACACGAATTACTATTTTCTACTTAAAATTCGCCCGTTCACCATTTTTGTTTGTTTTTTATCATGTTTTATATTACTATGTGTTTTTTAATGCAAAAAAAGAAACAACAGACAATCAAAAAAGAGGGAGTGAGAAAGGCAGGCAAATCATAGACTTGTTGACTGGAAGGCCGCATGGTAAGAGGTCTTCTTAATGTGGCCACCCCATTATAAGTTCTGCTTCCCCCGTGAACTGGTGGAGGAGGTAAGGCCCAAAGGTAATTGGTCATACAGCACCAGCCTTAGGTCGCGCGTATAGAGCCCGTGATGGCGATGCGACGCGTGACATCACCGTCGCAGCTAGCGAAAGTTGTATTTCGCTTTGCGGCAGCATCGCGGGCTACCAGGGCACTGATTGGTTCAGGGGCTGTCACATGAGACGACAGCCCCTGAAAAAATCAAATATTCCCGGCTTCCGAAAATCGCGTCGCCATGTCGCGCTTACTATAAGCGCACGCGGTGGCGACAATGCATTTGTTTTCGGGCGACATCGCGTCGCCGGCACTATAAGCGCGGCCTAAGTGCAGGTTCTCAATTTCTTTAAGGGAATAGCCCAACATAGAAATATACATTGAATGGTTGTACACCATGATATCTCACCGCTGAAGCACTTTTTGAGACATTGATTGCTAGAAAACATTGTGTATCAATGCACATACATTCTGTATATCATCGTTGTAGAGGTAAAAGTCATTAACTACATTCTTTGAGTACTGAGGAAAAGACAAATAAATGTTCTTTTTGACAGGAAAAAATCTGTATTTAAAAAGGAAAGTATTTTGATATAAATTCTGAAGATTAGGGGTCTTTAACGAGTTTTTTCAAATAGAAATATCAAGAAATTCCAAGTCAGGAAGTGTATTTAGTGAGTTTCTGCCAAAAATGCACTTATGAGCTTTACCTCAAAATCGACGATAAACACTATTATTATTCAGCTTTTCCATACTCTGTCAATGAGAAAATCCAATGCACTCTAAAGTGGCACTACAATAAAAAACAAAATAAGTGACTTTGGTGATATAGTGTAATAATCAATAATACTGGTAAATTCTTGAGTTAGTTTGCTGCTCTCAACCACAGATTTCTTCTTCCGTTTGTGAAGGTAATTCTTTGAGTGGATGGTGAGTTGCACAGTGACTTCCAAGTTCATTTAATAGTGGGAATAAACTACAACATAGTGTATGTGATAGAGAGTAGGTCAGAAAGAATGTGACTAATACTATTCACGCCTGGTGAGCATGTAGTGCACAGTCAGTGTTTCTAATGAAAACATTGGAAGATGGTTCCAAATAGCTTCAGAAATATGGAGAAGAACAACACAGTAGTGCAAATGTATGTTTACTAGAAACACACAGCACTCACGAGAGGGCTTTTGAAAACAAGCCTGTGGGTCGTTTGTGTAGGGCACACCCCAGTCACTTTGTCTCCCGTTCAGCAGAGTGGGGTACGGACGCAGGCAAAACTTGATTTTTTTCAGGGTTAGTTCCATTAACCCAGGCTCTGCAAATCCCCCTCAAAGGCCCCTTTGATATTCCTCAAAATGTGTAAGAATAAATTCTGCAGATAGCAAGGAGGCTTTTACTAGAGATGGGCAAATTCTTTCGGTTCTATTGGTCCAGTGATTACTCTCCAAAAGCGCAATCCATAATTTCAGATTTTTTTTTTTGAGAGAGAGAGGAGATCACCCTTCCTTCCCCCCCCCAAATAAATTAGGGAGACATACCTCTTCTGAAAAAGAAGCACACCTGAGCTATATGCTAATAGTTACGCAAAGTGTATTTAAAATATGCCCGTCCCACATTTCCTAAAAAAAATTCCATATTAACTATGTAACATAATAAGCCGCCTAAGGCACAAACCTAATGACTGGAATGGTGTCAGACCCAACAGGACTAGAACCCACAACCACTCCATTTCTAGGCCACAGCTCCCCCTCCCTCTCCTACCCCTCCCCCTCTCCCCTCCCTCTCCTAACCCTCCTCTTCTCCCCTCCTCCCTCTCTCCCTCCCCCCTCTCCCCTCCTCCCTCTCTCCCTCCCCCCTCTCCCGTCCCACTCTTCCTCAACCTCTCTCCCTCAACCTCTCTCCCTCCCAGTTTTTACATGCACATTCGGGATGCACATTGATACCCTGACAACCAAGACCTATGCCAAACTAGGGGTACTTTACATGAACAAATCCTGCCTAAGTCTCCTGGTCAGAAAGCATATCGCACAGCAGATGCTAATGCCAATTATTGACTATGGAGACATAGTATATGGCTCGGCTCCTCAAACCCACCTTAGCAAACTTGACACCCTCTACAATTCAATTTGTCATTTTGTTCTCCAAAGCAACTACAACACACATCACTGCGAAATGCTCAAAGAACTAGATTGGTCAACACTAGAGTCTAGGCGCAATGTTCACCTTTCCTGTCTTGCCTTTAAATTCTTCATGGGCAAGCTACCCAGCTACCTGAACAAGCTTCTCACCCCTACCACTTGCAGCACTTATCACCTGAGATCAGACTCCAAAAGACTATTCATGGTCCCAAGGCTCAACAAAGTATCCAGACGTTCCTCCTTCTCCTTCCGTGCACCCCAAAACTGGAACAACCTACCAGAGACTCTCACATCCACCACCAGTTTAAGTTCTTTCAAATCTAAGGCTGTCTCACATTTTAACCTGGTCTGTAACTGTTTCATACACTCATAATATATATTTTCTTTAACTGTGCACGCAATGTCTTGTATATAATGTATACCCTGTTCATTTATGTAACTGTACTTGTAACCATGTATTATTTGTTTTACTCTGTGCCCAGGACATACTTGAAAACAAGAGGTAACTCTCAATGTATTACTTCCTGGTAAAATATTTTATAAATAAATAAATAATAGTTAGGAGCTGCAACTGAACAGGCAACATGGCACTAATGAAAGGCCCACAATACACAACTCCTTGTCTTGGGATAAACCCGGACATCATTTCAAGACAACAACAAAAAGTTATAACATCTCTTAACGCGCAGAATTCAATTTTACCACTAATACAAATGAAGACATTTCAATTAAGGATGAAACCTAAAACCGGAAAATATAATAAACAGCTATTCAATGTGTGTAATTTCCCTATACTTAACTGAGGGCAAAATTGGCAGCTACTGAGCTGAATGCACATGAAATGTGGACAAGGTGTGTATGTTCTAATGCTGATCTGTCATTTTCTGCATTGTTCAAGGATACATTGGTATTAAATATCTCTGTCCCACAAATCCACAGACTCCATGCAAGACAAGCAGAATGAAAGCCATGTAACGTTATCATTAAATTGAACTTGAGTACAAGTTTACGCTCAGACAAACCTTTATGCTTGTCAGGATTAACCTAACAAGTGGTTTTCAAGTTACATGGTAAGATAATACAGTCTTCAGGCACAATTTTCATCTAGTAACAATTTATAAATTGTTTCTAGACACTTATTGTAAATGGACTCGTCATGTATACGCATAATATATGTATTTATTTCTTAATTTTCTCTCCAATTAAATGTTTTTTTTCATTCCTTTTTCTAGAAACAAAGATGGATGAAGACCCCAAAACAAGGTTATTTTAAAGTCTCAAAGACACAATTCCGTTAGACAAAATGTGTGTTTTCCAAAGCATTTATCAATTTCAAAACACAAATAATAATACCAGTGCTTACATGTTCAGACCCTACTAATAAATATACTAGTATATTTATTTACTAATATACTAATGGTAGCTGTACCCGGCATAATATACGTCGATCTATGAGATCTGAAAGGTTACTAATTAAACATTACTCTTTCTTTTAACCCCTCCCGGTAATGCCTTTCTGTCTCTTGTCAGCGGATCGTCCGGTTCCTTTGGTCTGTGGGTTTAAGCGGATCAATCTCAAAAAGGGTGATTCGTGTTTGGCGTATTTTTGTATTATTATTATTACCAATACACTCCGCGGATTCCGCAAACCGTGGACAGATTTGTAGAATCCATTCCGCGGATTCAGCAATCCGTTGGCGGATTCTTAAGAATCCATATAACAATCCTTATAATAATTCTTAAGAATCCACCAACGGATTCCGGAGTCTGCGGATTGGGTTCTATAAATCCATCCACGGGTTGTATTCAACTGTGGTTTTTGATGAATCCGCGCGGATTAAAACCGACCAAATCCGTTTGTGGATTTTACACAACAAAACTAATTTTGGGTTGAAATTGCGAAAAAAATCCGGCAAACAGATTTGGGCGGATTCGCCGATCTCTACATATACCCAAATGTTCTTGATAGCTTCGATCTTAAGAGATACAGAAGATTAGGAAAACGTGATCGTTTCTGCTGGAATAATGATACATTTAAACATGCTGTTTCAGATTTGCTGCATAATTCTGATTCTACTATAAAATACAATGAAGTTGTTTTAAAAAAAATTATCATAGTGTTTCCAAAATGGATATAAATGTAATAAAAAATTAATTATGTCACTTAGTGCTATCTATATTTTATGTTCTTTATAGTACAACTTTAAAAGCACGTAATCAAGGATCTCTTACTTGTATACTCCCATAAACTAGTCTGTGTTTCATCAATCTATCTATAGTGTAGCATTGATTTCATAGATTCTGGTCAAATATATTAATTATATGTCTATTTCAAATATATCATCAGGGTTTTACATTCAGACTCCAGGCCAGCATCCTGACCAAGTTTTCCTTTGTGCCTTATTGTCTATTCTGTTGAGCTATTTAAAAAATGTTGAATATCAACAATGGCTTTCAGTAATGTATTGTCAACTTTTGTATGAAGCAATCTTGGTTCAATGAGAAG